>NW_018396426.1:54975-131080 GCF_000003195.3 Sorghum bicolor | reverse complement strand
ACCTCGCCAGCTCTGGGCCCTATCCTATGATGCACTGGGCACAAACCATGCACCTATCTTGCACCGAAACAAATACTATCTCCAACTGGACTGAAGCGAGATTCCATATGATACACTTCATCTAGTAGTTCCATCGGGTGCATCTACAGTTCCATTTGGTGTGTCCAAATTGATTTCTGAGCATATGGTATGTTCCATTCAAACCGTGCACCTATCTTGCATCAAGATTATAACTATCTCCAAACAGACAAAACTAAGATTCCACTTGAGCCTCTTCACCAAGGAGTACCATCGTGTGCATCCAAAATAGTTTCTTAGCCTATGGTGCATTAGACACAAACCGTGTACCTATCTTGCACCAAAACTAACACTATCTCCAAAGAGACCAAAGTTAGATTCTAAGTGACACACGTCATCTAGGAGTTCTATTGGGTGCTTCTAAATATATTTCTAAGCATATGGTACGTTCCATGCAATTCGTGCACCTATCTTGCATCAAGATTATCACTATCTTCAAACAAACCAAACTGAGCTTCCACTTGAGCCCCTTTACCCAGGAGTATCATCAGGTGCATCCAAAATGGTTTCTTAGCCTATGGTATGTTCCATGAAAACCGTGCACCTATCTTGCATCAATATTAGCACTATCTCCAAACAGATCAAACCAAGCTTCCATTTGAGCCTCCTCACCTAGGAGTATCATCGGGTACTTCCGCAATGGTTCTAAGCCTATGGTGCATTATGCGCAAACTGTGCACCAATCTTGCACCTAAACTAACACTGTCTCCAAATAGACCGAAGTGAGATTCCATATGACACACATCATCTAGGAGTTCTATTGGGTGCATCCAAGTTAATTTCCGAGAATATGGTACATTCCATGCAAACCGTACACCTATCTTGCATCAAGATTAGCACTATCTCCAATAGACCAAACGGAGCTTTCACTTGAGCCTCTTCACCTAGGAGTACCAACGGGAACTACCACAATTGTTTTTAAGCCTATGGTGCATTGGGCGCAAATCATGCACCTATCTTGCACCGAAACTAATACTATCTCCAACTGGACCGAAGCAAGATTCCATTTGACACACTTCATCTAGTAGTTCCATCGGGTGCTTCTAGCAGTTCCATCGGGTGTGTCCAAATTGATTTCTAAGCATATGGTACATTCCGTGCAAACCATGCGCCTATTTTGCATCAAGATTAGAACTATCTCCAAATAGGCCGAACTAAGCTTCCACTTGAGCCTCTTCACCTAGGAGTACCATCGGGTGCGTCCAAAATGGTTTCTTACATTATGGTGCATTAGGCGCGAACCATGCACCTATCTTGCACTGAAACTAACATTGTCTCTAAATAGATCAAAGCGAGACTCCATATGAGACACATCATCTAAGAGTTCCATTGGGTGTGTCCAATCTTATTTTTGAGCATATGGTACGTTCCAAGAAAACCATGCACCTATCTTACATTAAGATTAACACTATCTCCAAACAAAGCGAACCAAGCTTCCACTTCAGCATCTTCACCTAGAAGTATCATCAGGTGCTTCCACAATGGTTTCTAAGCCTATGGTGCATTAGGCGCAAACCGTGCACCTATCTTGCACCAAAACTAACATTGTCCCCAAACGGACCAAAGCGAGCTTCCATATGACACATTATCTACGTGTTCTATCAGGTATGTTCCAAATTGATTTCTGAGCATATGGTATGTTCCATGCAAACCGTGCAACTATCTTGCATCAAGATTAGCACTATCTCCAAACAAAGCTTCCACTTGAGCCCCTTTACCTAGGAGTACCATCGCGTGCGTCCAAAATAGTTTCTGAGCCTATGGTGCATTAGGCACAAACCGTGTACCTATCTTGCACCAAAACAAACTGTCTCCAAATAGACTGAAGCGAGATTCCATATGACACTTGTCATCTGGAGTTCTATTGGGTGCGTCTAAATGGATTTCTGAGCATATGGTACGTTCCACGCAAACCATGCACCTATCTTGCATCAAGATTAGCACTATCTCCAAACAGATCGAACCGAGCTTCCACTTGAGCCTCTTTACCTAGGAGTATTATCGGGTGCTTCCACAATGGTTCTTGAGCTTATGGTGCACTATGCGCAAACCGTGCATCAATCTTGCACCTAGACTAACACTAACTTCAAACGGACCGAAGCGAGATTCCATATGACACATCATCTAGGAGTTCTATCATGTGCGTCAAAATTGTTTTCTGAGAATATGCTACGTTCTATGCAAACCGTACACCTATCTAGCATCAAGATTAGCACTATCTCCAAACAGATAGAACCGAGCTTTCACTTGAGCCTCTTCACCTAGGCGTACCATAGGGTGCTTGGACAATGGTTTCTAATATATGGTGCATTAGTTGCAAACCGTACACCTATCTTGCAACGAAACTCACACTATCTCAAACAGACCAAAGCAAGATTCCATATTACACACGTCATATAGAAGTTCCATCAGGTGCTTCTAGCAGTTCCATCGGGTGTGTCCAAATTGATTTCTAAGCATATGGTGTGCCTATCTTGAATCATGATTAGAACTATCTCCAAACAGACCGAACCAAGCTTCCACTTGGTCCTCTTCACCAAGGAGTACCATCGGGTGCGTCCAAAATGGTTTCTTAGATTATGGTGCATTAGGTGCTAAACGTGCACCTATCTTACATCAAAACTAATGCTATCTCCAAATGGACCGAAGCAAGATTCCATGACACACATCATCTAGGAGTTCTATCGGGTGTCCAAATTGATTTCCGAGCATATGATATGTTCCACGCAAACCATGCACCTATCTTGCCTCAAGATTAGCACTATCTCGAAACAAACCAAACCAAGCTTTCACTTGAACCTCTTCACCTAAAAGTACCATTGGGTGCTTGATTTCTGACCCTATGGTGCATTAGGCGCAAACCGTGCACATATCTTGCACTGAAACCAACATTGTCTCTAAATAGACCCAAGCGAGAATCCATATGACACATATCATCTAGGAGTTCTATTGAGTGCGTCCAAATGGATTTCTAAGCATATGGTACGTTCCATGCAAACCATGCACCTATCTTGCATCAAGATTAGCACTATCTCCAAACAAATCGAAAAGAGCTTCCACTTGAGCCTCTTCACCTAGGAGTATTATTGGGTGCTTCTACAATGGTTTCTGAGCCAATGGTGCATTATGCGCAAACCATGCACCAATCTTGCACCTAAACTAACACTGACTCCAAATAGACCGAAGCGAGATTCCATATGACACACAACATCTTGGAGTTCTATAGGGTGCGTACAAATTGATTTATGAGAATATGGTACATTCCATGCAAAGCGTACACCTATCTTGCATCAAGATTAGCACTGTCTCCAAATAGATAGAACTGAGCTTTCACTTGAGGCTCTTCACCTAGGAGTACCATTGGGAACTTCTACAACAGTTTCTGAGCCTATGGTGCACTAGGCACAAACCACACACCTATCTTGCACCGAAACTAATACTATCTCCAACTGGACCGAACAGAGATTCCATGTGACACACTTCATCTATTAGTTCAATTAGGTGCATCTAGCAGTTCCATTGGGTGTGTCCAAATTGATTTCTGAGCATATGGTACGTTCCATGCAAACCGTACGTCTATCTTGCGTCAATATTAGAACTATCTCCAAACAGACTGAACTAAGCTTCCACTTGAGCCTCTTCACCAAGGAGTACCACCAGGTGCGTCCAAAATAGTTTCTTAGACTATGGTGCATTATGTGCAACTGTGCACCTATCTTGCATCGAAACTAACACTATCTCCAAATGGACCGAAGCAAGATTCCATATGACACACATCATCTAGGAGTTCTATCTATTGTGTCCAAATTGATTTTTGAGGATATGGTATGCTCCATGCAAACCATGCACCTATCTTGCATCAAGATGAGCACTATATCAAAATAGACCAAACCAAGCTTTCACTTGAGCCTCTTCACCTAGGAGTACCATCGAGTGCTTCCACATTGGTTTCTGACCCTATGGTGCATTAGGTGCAAACCGTGCACCTATCTTGCACCAAAACTAACATTGTCTCTAAATAGACTAAAGCGAGACTCCATAAGACACACATCATCTAAGAGTTCTGTTGGGTGCATCCAAATTGATTTCTAAGCATGTGGTATGTTCCATGCAAACTGTGCACCTATCTTACATCAAGATTAGCACTATCTCAAAAGAGACCGAACCAAGCTTCCACTTCAGCCTCTTCACCTAGGAGTATCATCGGGTGCTTCCACAATGGTTTCTGAGCCTATGGTGCATTAGGCGCGAACAATGCACCTATCTTGCACCAAAATTAATATTGTCTCCAAACAGGCCGAAGCGAGATTCTATATGACACACATTATCTAGGAGTAATATCGGGTGCATCGAAATTGATTTCCAAGCATATAGTACGTTCCCTGCAAACCGTGCACCTATCTTGCATCAAGATTAGCACTATCTCCAAAACGAGCTTCCAGTTGAGCCCCTTTACCTAGAAGTACCATCATGTGCGTCCAAAATGTTTCTTAGCCTATGGTGCGATAGGCACAAACTTTGTACCTATCTTGCACCAAAACTAACTCTATCTCCAAAGAGAACGAAGTGAGATTCTATATGACACACATCATCTAGGTGTTCCACTAGGTGCTTTCAACTAGATTTCTAAGCATATGGTATGTTCCATGCAATTCATGCACCTATTTTGCATCAAGATTAGCACTATATCCAAACAAACCAAACTTAGCTTCCACTTGAGCACCTTTACCTAGGAGTATCATCGGGTGCATCCAAAATGGTTTCTTAGCCTAAGATGCATTAGGCGCAAATCTTGTACCTATCTTGCACCAAAACTATGTCTCCGAACAGACTGAAGCGAGATTCTATATGGCAGTCATCTAGGAGTTCTATTGCGTGCGTCCAAACGGATTTCCTAGCATATGGTACGTTCCTTGCAAATCGTGCACCTATCTTGCATCAAGATAAGCACTATCTCCAAACAGATCGAACCAAGCTTCCACTTGAGCCTTCACCTAGGAGTAACATCGGGTGCTTCCACAATAGTTTCTGAGCCTATGGTGCATTATGCGCAAATGGTGCACCAATCTTGCACCAAAACTAACAGTCTCCAAACAGACGGAAGTGAGATTCAATACGACACACATCATCTAGGAGTTCTATCAGGTGTGTCCAAATTGATTTCCGACAATACACTATCTTCAACTGGACCGAAGCGAGATTCCGTATGACACACTTCAGCTAGTAGTTCCATTAGGTGCGTCTAGTAGTTCTATCGGGTGTGTCCAAATTGATTTCTATGCATATGGTACGTTGCATGCAAACCGTGAGCCTATCTTGCATCAAGATTAGAACTATCTCCAAACAGACCAAACCAAGCTTACACTTGAGCCTCTTCACCAAGGTGTACCACTAGGTGCGTCCAAAATGGTTTCTTAGACTATGGTGCATTAGGTGCAAACCGTGCACCTATCTTGCACCGAAACTAACACTATCTCCAAATGGACCGAAGCAAGATTCCATATGACACACATCATCTAGGAGTTCTATCGGGTGTGTCCAAATTGATTTTTGAACTTATGGTATGTTCCATGCAAACCGTGCACCTATCTTGCATCAAGATTAGCACTATATCGAAATAGACCAAACTGAGCTTTCACTTGAGTCTCTTCACCTAGGAGTACCATTGGGTGCTTCCACAATGGTTTCTGACCCTATGGTGCATGAGGCCCAAAATGTGCACCTATCTTGCACTAAAACTAACATTTTCTCTAAATAGACCAAAGCAAGACTCCATGTGACACACATCATCTAAGAGTTCTATTGGGTGCGTACAAATTGATTTCTAAGCATATGGTACGTTCCATGCAAACTGTGCACCTATCTTACATCAAGATTAGCACTATCTCCAAACAGACCGAACTGAGCTTCCACATCGGGTGCTTCCACAATGGTTTCTGAGCCTATGGTGCATTAGGCACAAACCGTGCACCTATCTTGCACCGAAACTAATATTGTCTTCAAACAGATCGAAGTGAGATTCTATATGACACACATTATCTAGGAGTTCTATCGGCTGCGTCGAAATTGATTTCCAAGCATATGGTACATTCCATGCAAACCGTGCACCTATATTGCATCAAGATTAGCACTATCTCCAAACCGAGCTTCCACTTGAGCCCCTTTACCTAGAAGTACCATTGCGTGCGTCCTAAATGTTTTCTTAGCCTCTAGTGCATTAGGCGCAAACCGTGCACCTATCTTGCACCAAAACTAACATTATCTCCAAATAGACGAAGTGAGATTCCATATGACATATGTCATTAACAGTTCTATTAGTTGTGTCTAAATTAATTTCTGAGCATATGGTACGTTCCATGCAAACCAAGCACCTATCATGGATCAAGATTAGCACTATCTCCAAATAGACCAAACCGAGCTTCCACTTGAGCCTGTTCACCTAGGAGTATCATCGGGTGCTTCGACAATGGTTTCTGAGCCTATGTTGCATTAGGCGCAAACCGTGCACCTATCTTGCATCGAAACTAACACTGTCTACAAATGTACTGGAGCGAGATACCATATGACACACATCATCTAGGAGTTCTATTGGGTGCGTCCAAATTGATTTCTGAGCAGATGGTATGTTCCATGTAAACCGTGCATCTGTCTTGCTTCAAGATTAGCATTATCGTCGAAAAGACCAAACCGAGCTTTCAGTTGAGCCTCTTCACCTAGAAGTACCATTGGCTGCTTGGACAATGGTTTCTGATCCAATGGTGCATTAGTTGCAAACCGTGCACCTATCTTGCAACGAAACTCACACTGTCTCCATACAGACCAAAGCGAGATTCCATATGACTATTGGGTCTCCATACGAAACTCACACATCATTTAGGAGATCTATTGGGTGCTTCCAAATTGACTTCCGAGCATATGGTACATTCCATGCAAACCATGCACCTACCTTGCATCAAGATTAGCACTATCTCCAAACTGAGTGTCCACTTGAGCCCCTTTACCTAAGAGTACCATCGCGTGCGTCCAAAATCTACCTATCTTGCACCAAAACTAACACAATCTCCAAAGAGATCGAAGTGAGATTCTATATGATACATGTCATCTAGGAGTTCCATCGGGTGCCTCCAAATAGATTTCTAAGCATATGCTACGTTCCATGCAATTCGTGCACCTATCATGCATCAAGATTAGCACTATCTCCAAACCAAGCTTCCACTTGAGCCCCTTTACCTAGGAGTACCATCGCGTGCGTCCAAAATGGTTTCTTAGTCTATGGTGCATTAGGCACAAACTGTGTACCTATCTTGCACCAAAACAAACTGTCTCCAAATAGACCGAAGCAAGATTCCATATGACACTTGTCATCTGGGAGTTCTATTGGGTGCGTCTAATTGGATTTCTGAGCATATGGTACGTTCCATGCAAACCATATCTTGCATCAAGATTAGCACTATCTCCAAACAGATCGAACCGAGCTTCCACTTGAGCCTCTTGACCTAGGAGTATTATCGGGTGCTTCCACAATGGTTCCTGAGCTTATGGTGCATTATGCGCAAACCGTGCATCAATCTTGCACCTAGACTAACACTAACTCCAAACAGACCGAAGCGAGATTCCATATGACACATCATCTAGGAGTTCTATCAGGTGCGTCAAAATTGTTTTCTGAGAATATGCTACGTTCTATGCAAACCGTACACCTATCTTGCATCAAGATTAGCACTATCTCCAAACAGACAGAATCGAGCTTTCACTTGAGCCTCTTCACCTAGGCGTACCATCGGGAACTTCTACAACAGTTTGTGAGCCTATGGTGCACAGGGCATAAACAACGCACCTATCTTGCTCTGAAACTAATACTATCTCCAACTAGACCGAACCGAGATTCCATATGACACACATCATCTATTAGTTCCATCAGGTGCATCTAGCAGTTCCATCGGGTGTGTCCAAACGGATTTCTAAGCATATGGTACTTTCCATGCAAACCGTGCACCTATCTTGCATTATGATTAGCACTATCTCCAAATAGATCGAACCAAGTTCCCACTTGAGCCTCTTCACCTAGGAGTATCATTGGGTGCTTCCACAATGGTTCTGAGCCTATGGTGCATTATGCGCAAACCGTGCACCAATCTTGCACCTAAACTAACACTATCTCCAAACAAACCGAAACGACATTCCATATGACACACATCATCTAGGAGTTCTATTGGGTGCATCCAAATTGATTTCCGAGAATATGGTACATTCCATGCAAACCATACACCTATCTTGCATCAAGATTAGCAGAATCTCCAAATAGACTGAATGGAGGTTTCACTTGAGCCTCTTCACCTAGGAGTACCATCGGGAACTTCCACAATGGTTTCTAAGCCTATGGTGCACTGGGTGCAAATCATGCACCTATCTTGCACCGAAACTAATACTATCTCCAACTGGACCGAAGCGAGATTCCATATGACACACTTCATCTAGTAGTTCCATCGGGTGCTTCTACCAGTTCCGTCGGGTGTGTCGAAATTAATTTCTAAGCATATGGTATGTTCCATGCAAACCATGCGCCTATCTTGCATCAAGATTACAACTATCTCCAAATAGACCGAACCAAGCTTCCACTTGAGCCTCTTCACCAAGGAGTGCCATCGGGTGCGTCTAAAATGGTTTCTTAGATTATGGTGCATTAGGTGCAAACCATGCACCTATCTTACATCAAAACTAACACTATAACCAAATGGACCGAAGCAAGATTCCATATGACACACATCATCTAGGAGTTCTATTTGGTGTGTCCAAATTGATTTCTGAGCATATAGTATGTTCCACGCAAACCATGAACCTATCTTGGCTTAAGATGAGCACTATCTCAAAACAGACCAAACCGAGCTTTCACTTGAGCCTCTTCACCTAGGAGTACTATCACGTGCTTCCACAATGATTTCTGACCCTATGGTGCATTAGGCGCAAACCGTGCACCTATCTTGCACTGAAACTAACTTTGTCTCTAAATAGATCAAAGCGAGACTCCATATGAGACACATCATCTAAGAGTTCCATTGGGTGTGTCCAATCTGATTTTTGAGCATATGGTATGTTCCACGCAAACCATGCACCTATCTTACATTAAGATTAGCACTATCTCCATGTAGACCGAACCAAGCTTCCACTTTAGCCTCTTCACCTAGGAGTATCATCGGGTGCTTCCACATTGGTTTCTGAGCCTATGCTGCATTAGACGCAAACCGTGCACCTATCTTGCACCGAAACTAACATTGTCCCCGAACAGACCAAAGCGAGCTTCCATATGACACACATTATCTATGAGTTCTATCGGGTGCATCCAAATTGATTTCCGAGCATATAGTATGTTCCATGCAAACCGTGCACCTATCTTACATCAAGATTAGCACTATCTCCAAACCAAGCTTTCACTTGAGCCCCTTTACTTAGGAGTACCATCGCGTGCGTCCAAAATGGTTCCTTAGCCTATGGTGCATTAGGCACAAACCATGCAGCTATGTTGCACCAAAACTAACACTATCTCCAAAGAGACCGAAGCGAGATTCTATATGACACATGTCATCTAGGAGTTCTATTGGGTGCGTCCAAATGGATTTCTAAGCATATGGTATGTTCCATGCAAACCATGCACCTATCTTGCATCAAGATTAGCACTATCTCCAAACAGATCGAACCGAACTTCAACTTGAGCCTCTTCACCTAGGAGTATTATCGGGTGCTTCCACAATGGTTTCTGAGCTTATGGTGCATTATGCGCAAACCATGCATCAATCTTGCACCTAAACTAATGCTGACTCCAAACGGACCGAAGCGAGATTCCATATGACACACATCATCTAGGAGTTCTATCAGGTTGTGGGGGTATAAACCCCTATACCCTCACGGCCAGACTTGGGCCAGGAGGCTTGGCCCATTATGAGACAAGATCGGTGCTTGATCTGACTGCTCGGAGTTTCGCGCAAGGAAACAAGACGTGGAGATCAAGCAGGATTTCTAGTCGGTTAGAATAGGAATTGATATCGAACTATCTGTGGTAATTGTATCCGACTAGGATTAGTTTCCAGATCTGTAACCCTGCCCTCCGGACTATATAAAGAGGGGCAAGGGACCCCCCTAGGACATCATTATTCTCTCAACACAAATCAATACAATCAGACACAGGACGTAGGTATTACGCCCACACGGCGGCCGAACCTGGATAAAAACCTTGTCTGTGTCTTGCGAAATCATCGAGTTCGTAGCTTGCGCACCGTCTACCGATAAACTACTACCGTGGGTATACCCCAAGGTAGACTGCCGACCAGCTTTCGTCGACAGTGGCGCGCCAGGTAGGGGGTGTGCGTACAGCTTTTCCAGCGAACAAGATGGTCATCGTTCCAGCTTCCGTGGCTGTGCCTGAAGGCCTCACGTTCACCGTCGGCCAGATTACGTGGACAACTCGCAGCGGTGGCCTCACGGCCATGGTTTCGGAAGGAACCCAAATCCAATCTGGGACGACGGCGGCATCGGCTCCGACCACGCGGACACTGGCACCGAGCACCCGACCACCGCTTCCACGCTACAGGGTGAAGAAGATCGATGGCTCGGACCTTTTCTGAGCTCTTGATCACACCGATCTCAAGCTTCTCGAAGCTTCCCGACTAATAGATGGGATCTCGCGCCAGCCCGATCAAGCCGCGCCAACGGGTTTTTACAACTCCCACCGGCCAACTCATGTCGTCACACACGAACAGTTGGGAACGTCTCTGACGATAACCTCCACCCATTCAAGACGGTCCGTCAAACTCGAGGCTAATCCAGATCAAGGTTAACCTTACGGGCTGAACAACTCGGCCGTTCTCTATTCGCGGCACATCCAACCCCTTTTTAATGAGGTTGGTTGGTTGCCGAAACAGAGCAATCGGCCGGCTCGTCACTATGTCAACATGCTGACGATCCGAGAACTGCGGGGCGGCCAGGCTTCCAGCACCAACTCCAGCACTGGATCCGTTCCCACCGAAGTCATAAACTCCGAGGACGAAGACTACGACCTGGATTTACCACCGTATCCTCCGGGTTTCTCTCGCTTCCCGGTCTTTCCACCTCGACGAGGAGATCTCGTCTTCAATGTCAGCGCCGATGAGCCGGTCGTTGATGGAGAGACAGACGAGCAAAGGCAGCTCCACGAGCAGCGCAATGCCGACCGCGCCCGACGACGCACAGACGAGGAACGACAACTCCCGCCACATAACCTCACCGACGCCTTTGACATGGTCGGGGATCAGCAAGTCTACAAAACGCCAAGCGCCAACGTGGCTGTCGCCATGGCCAACTTAGATCGACTCCCTGACACTCCCGAGTGCCAGGGTGTCCGGTCCAGCGTGCGCGCGCACCTGATCACCGCGATGGGATAGACAGCCACTTTGCTCAAAAGAGTCCAAGCTATCTCCTATGCAGAGGTCTCCTCCGACCAGACCCATCGCAGCTGGACCTCACCACAACCCAGCGACCACCACCGCAGCCGTTCCCCCAATGATCGTCGAAAAGATTCACGGCGTGACAATGGCGGTCACCGCGAGCAGAATCGCGGGCGTGGTTAGGAAGTAAACCAGCACAGGGATCTCCGATACAATATCCCTCCCAAAGACGCCTGGGACCGCATCAACAGGCGCGCCACGGAGAGAGCAGTTCACGAAAACCTACGTCGCATCGAGTACGATGCAACGCACGGTCCCCCAGGCCTGAGACAGTTCTCCTCACACCTCCGCCAGGTCGTGTGGCCTCGCAATTTCAAGCTCGAGAAACTCAAAAAATACGACGGCAAGGAAAACCCGGAGAACTGGATCACTCTCTACGAGATCGCCGTCCGTTCAGCAGCAGGAGATGAGCACGTCATGGCCAACTACTTCCCAGTCGTCCTCGACCAGGCTGGTCACCAGTGGCTCCTAGGCCTGCCCGAGGACTCTTTCAACTCCTGGGAAGAACTACGCCAAGCATTCATCGACAATTTCATCGCTAACTGCGAGTAGCCTGGGAACAAGTACGACCTCGAAAGGATAAGGGAGAGGAAAAACGAGCCTCTGCGCGATTACATCCGACGGTTCTCGGATATGCGCCTTAAGATCCTAAAAATTTCCCACGACGAGGCCATATCGACTTTCATCAAGGGGCTGCGTTTCCACGAAGCACTGAGGAACAAGCTGCTACGCAAAAGGCCAACAACAATGGCCGAGCTCCTTGCTACGGCTAAAAATTACGCCGACGCCGACGATGCAGAAAAACTCATCCGGGACGATGCGAGAGGTCCCGACCAGCCTCCTCGACGAGATGACAGTCGAAGTCGTTTCGACAACAGGAACCATCGTCGCCCCGACAACCGAGAAGGCTGGGACAGGCGGCGTGACAATCGCGATGACTTCAGAGGCAAGCGCCCTCGCGACCACGACGACGAGGTGAATACGGTCAAGCGTCCCAAGGGCGGCGAGACTACCAGGAAGACTACAACAAGACGTTGAAGGGACCATGCCAACTGCATCCAAAATCCAACCACACGATGGAGGAATGTCGCGTCCTAAAAAGCATCTACACGCGGCGGGCTGCTCAAGACGACCCCACCAAGAAAAATGGGAAACAGGACGGGCGCGATCATGAAGACGAGGATGAGGACCAGGATAGGGACCCACGACACCAGTATGTCAGTCCCACCGACGTGGTCCACTCCATCTTCGGGGGCAAGGTCTCCATCGAGTCTAAGCGAGAAAGAAAACTCCTAAAGAGAGCCTGCCTCAACATAGACAGCACGGATGGCCTGATCACTGATCCAAAGTTTCCTCCCTGGTCGCACAGGGAAATCTCCTTCAGCAGGAAGGATCAGTGGGCCGCTATCCTGGAACCAAGACGCTTCCCTCTAATCTTGGATCCTTGCATCAACAGCATCAGATTCGAGCGCGTGCTCGTTTACGGGGGAAGTTCCATCGACATCCTCTTTCGCAATAGTTTA
This sequence comes from Sorghum bicolor, assembly GCF_000003195.3. Classification (NCBI taxonomy): domain Eukaryota; kingdom Viridiplantae; phylum Streptophyta; class Magnoliopsida; order Poales; family Poaceae; genus Sorghum; species Sorghum bicolor. The sequence goes on along the minus strand of NW_018396426.1, from coordinate 118,002 downwards.
CCTGCCCTCAAGATAACCCCAGCACAGTTGAAGCCATACGACGCTCAATTCTGGGGAGTCTTGCCAGGTCAAAGTTCAGTGCCCCTCGGACAGATAACACTGCCTGTCCAATTCGGCACATCCGACCACTTTCGAACAGAGTTCGTCAACTTTGTGGTCGCCGACTTTGATGGAACTTACCATGCTATACTGGGCCGACCATCGCTGACAAAGTTCATGGCAGTTCCACATTACTCATACCTGGTCCTCAAAATGCCTACAGAGAAGGGCGTCCTAACTGTCAGGGGCAATGTCTACACAGCATACACCTATGAGGAGGAGAGCTTCAAGATCACCAAAGCAATTGATCTTTCAATTCGCATGGCAGAAACAACAGCCCAAGCTGCACAGCTCTCTCCCGACCAGCTCCGACTACCTGAGCAAGAGACTGCTAGGAAGAATTCAAAATCCAAAGAGTACAAGGAAGTACAGCTGGTCGAAGGCAGCCCCGAGAAGACGGCCCTCATCAGGGCCAACCTGGATCCTAAATAGGAAGACACGCTCGTTAGGTTTCTAAGGGACAACGTGAGCGTTTTCGCATGGAAACCCGCAGACATGCCCGGCGTCCCATGAAACCTGATCGAGCACTCCTTAAATGTCTCGAAGACCGCAAGACCCATCAAGCAAAAGCTGCGACGGTTCGCTCGTGACAAAAAGGAGGCTATTAGGACAGAAATAACACGGCTTCTAGCAGCCGGATTCATAAAAGAAGTGTATCATCCCGATTGGCTCGCCAATCCAGTTCTTGTACGCAAAAAGAATAATGAATGGATAATGTGTGTTGATTACACTGATCTCAATAAACACTGTCCTAAAGATCCTTTTTGTCTCCCTCGCATCGACGAGGTGGTCGACTCAACGGCCGGATGCGAACTTCTTTCTTTTCTAGACTGCTACTGTGGTTATCACCAGATCTCGCTAAAGGAAGATGATCAGATCAAAACGTCTTTCATTACTCCTTTCGGCGCATACTGCTACACGACCATGTCCTTTGGACTCAAAAACGTCGGAGCCACCTATCAACGAGCCATCCAGCAATGCCTCCACGACGAGATTCGCGATGACCTCGTCGAGGCCTATGTAGACGACGTCGTCGTCAAAACAAGGGATGCAAGCACCCTAATCGACAACTTAGACCGAACCTTTAAGGCACTAAACAAGTACAAGTGGAAGCTTAACCCCAAAAAGTGCATCTTTGGGGTCTCTTCTGGTCTACTGCTCGGCAACGTCGTCAGCCGCGACGACATACGGCCGAATCCTTCAAAAGTAAAAGCAGTGCTCGACATGCGACCACCTAAGAATGTCAAGGATATTCAGAAGCTCACCGGATGTATGGCCGCCCTCAGCCGCTTCATCTCAAGACTAGGAGAAAAAGGCCTCCCTTTCTTCAAGCTCTTGAAGCATCGGAAAAATTCTCCTGGACGGAAGAAACTGACGCTGCGTTCACCCAGCTCAAGACTTTCCTCACCTCATCGCCCGTTCTCACAGCGCCTCAGCCCAATGAAGACCTACTCTTTTACATTGCAGCAACCGACAGAGTTGTCTCCACGGCAATAGTGGTCGAGCGAGACGAACCAGGTCATGTCTACAAGGTCCAGAGACCCATTTATTTCATAAGCGAAGTCTTAAACGAGTCCAAGGCCAGATACCCACAAATACAGAAGCTCATATATGCCATTCTAATAACGTCGAGGAAGCTAAAGCACTACTTCGACGGCCATCGGGTCTTGGTAACCACCAGTTTCCCTCTTGGGGATATTCTGCGCAATAAAGATGCCAACGACAGAATTGTAAAATGGGCAATGGAATTATGTCCATTCTCCCTAGATTTCCAGAGCCGCACTACAGTCAAGTCTCAGGCCCTGGTCGATTTCATCGCAGAATGGACGGACCTCAATGAGCCTCCCGTTTCTGACGTCTCCGACCACTGGTCAATGTTCTTTGACGAGTCCTTGAACATCAACGGCGCCGACGCTGGGATTCTTTTCGTGTCGCCTAACAAGGAAAAACTGCGCTACGTCCTTAGGATCCTCTTCCCAGCGTCAAACAACGTCGCCGAGTATGAAGCATGCTTGCATGGCATATGACTGGCAGTCGAGTTGGGAGTCAAACGCCTTTACGTCCATGGCGACTCCGCTTTAGTTATCAACCAGCTCAACAAGGAATGGGACGCAACCCACGAGAAGATGGACCTCTACTGCAAAGAAATCCGCATATGGGAATCCAACTTCTATGGCATAGAGTACATCCACGTGGTCCGGGATAAGAACCAGGCAGCGGATGCGCTGTCAAAGTTAGGATCATCTCGGGCCCAGATCCCGCGAGGTGTTTTCGTCCAAGACATCCATGAGCCAAGTGTGGGAACAGGCCTGCTCGAAAAGCAGCCTAATGAGGCAATGCTCATAGACGACACCACTCCGACAACCAGCAGCCGTGATTGGCGCACCCCGTTCATCAGGTATATATCGGACGGATCGGGCTTTCAGTATAAAACGGAGAATGAGCGCCTCATTCGGCAATCAAAGAATTACATACTGGTGGACGGCAAACTTATGCGAAAAAATGCAAGTTCTGAAGTGCTGCTCAAATGTATATCCCAAGATGATGGCATCAAGCTCTTGGACGACATACACGACGGATCCTGCGGCAACCACGCGGCCTCTAGAACACTGGTCGGGAAGGCTTTCCGAGCAGGTTTTTACTGGCCAACCGCGGTCGCCGACGCAAAAAAACTGGTCCGACATTGTGAAGGATGCCAGTTCTTCGCCAAGAGGACCCACGTACCTGCTCACGAGATTCAAACTATTCCGTCATCCTGGCCTTTCGCTTGCTGGGGCCTCGACATGATCGGGCCATTTAAACCGGCTCCCGGCAACTTCAAGTTCGTCTTCGTATTAATCGACAAATTCTCGAAGTGGATTGAATACATGCCACTAGTCAAAGCAACCTCCGAGAAAGCTATGGAGTTCCTCAATCAAATCATACACAGATTCGGGATCCCCAACAGTATAATCACCGACCTGGGCACTCAGTTCACTAGCATTACGTTCTGGGACTTCTGCGATGACAGAGGCATAGTCATAAAATACGTGTCAGTAGCTCACCCACGAGCAAACGGTCAAGTCGAACGCGCGAACGGAATGATTATCGATGCCCTAAAGAAAAGGTTGTACACCGTGAACGACAGAGCGCCTGGTCGATGGATGAAAGAGTTACCGGCCGTGGTCTGAGGTCTCCGAACACAGGCTAGCCGTAATACAGGCGTATCACCCTACTTCATGGTTTATGGCTCCGAGGCAGTGCTCCCGTCTGATATAACCTTCAGATCTCCAAGAGTTGAAAACTTCGACCAATCAACGGCTGACAACGCCAGGGAACTCGAAATCAACTGCATGGAGGAAAAGCGTCTAACTTCATGTCTTCGAACAACAAAATATCTCGAAGCCATCAGGCGGTACCACAATAGGAACGTCAAAGATCGTTCTTTCGTGGTCGGTGATCTGGTACTCAAGTGGAAAACAAGCCAGGAAGGAGCGCACAAGTTGTCCACGCCTTGGGAAGGACCCTTTGTGGTCGCCGAAGTCACACGTCCTACATCATACAGACTGGCGTATCCAGATGGAACACGCGTGCCTAATTCTTGGTACATAGACAAACTGCGCCGTTTTTATCCATAAGTTCCAGTACCTTTTGCTTGTAAGTTTCTTATAATTAGCAATAATAAAAGTTTTCCTTCTTCGCTATACATTGTTTACACGCAGAGCTTTCGACGGGCACAACAACCTTCCTCTGCGGCGAAGATTCCTAACGACTACCAATCAAACACAGTGATACTTCACTCAGATAACATTAACAGCGCTCAAAATCATGGTCATGACAAAATCAAACTTTATTACAAACTTTACATACAGAGTTTACAATAAACACCCCGCCGGGCGGTTACTAGTCTACTCCTACAGACTATCCTACAGGCCTACTGCTCGGGCTGATCACCCGCTCGGCCTTGCTGCCCAGACGAAGGGGTCGGGGCCACTGGCGCCTGGCTGGTCAAGACCGCAGGCGTCGACCGCCCATCTCCGGCAATGGACGCCCCCGATAACTCCCTGGCCGATCTGTCTGACCCCGGCTGGTCGGGGGGAGTGGCTGTCCCGCATAGGTTGATGTCGCCGATCACCGTTGATGACAAGTCAAGCAGGCCAACTCGAAGGTCGTCTGCCTCTTGCGGGCCAACTTCCTTGGGGTACCCCCTCTCCAGCCTGGACAGGTCGACCAGGGGATAGTGGGCACGCACCATGCTGAGGACATGTGCGCCGGCGAACTCCCCGGCGTCCTTGACGAACTGTTGGAGCCAGTCCCACGCCCGTTGCGCCTTCTCGACTGGCGTCAGCCTCGGCGCGCGGGGCTGTTCCTCAGGAAGGTCGGGGCTGATCAAGTCTAGAACCGGGGCTACTCCTTTCCAAAGCTTAATGCAGTTGGTCTTCCAGGAGTCCCGATCCTTGATCAGCTCGTCTAAATGCTTTTTGGTATTCACCTTGAGCACTACAAACCAAGCAGGAGGTCAGTTCAAGAACAATGAAAGGAACGTTGAACAGCAAAATAAAAAAGGGGGGTGTCACGGTTATTATCAGACAACTCCCGATTCCTGTGGCCTAGCTCCTCCCGACCTCCAGCGCCTCGGCAAGCTCTTGGCTGAGCTGCTCCTTCTCTTGCCGGAGGCGCGCGACCTCCTCCTCCAAGTCTACAGGAACAATCCCCTAGTCAACAAAACTAACCACGCGGCTACATACAGCTGCTCGGAGTATGTGACTGACCTGTCCGTTGCCGATACTGGTCGGCTAAACGCCGAGTGAGCTCGAGACGGCGCTCTTCCTGAGCACTCATCTCGGCTACCATCTCCCCAACCTCCGACCGAAGGCGGTCCACCTCCGCGGACAGGGCCTTGTTCTCGGCCACAATGCCCTCTATTTGGTCGAAGCACCTCTTCCGGTACTCCGCCGTCTTCATCGCGCCCTGCAAGAAGAACACATGTCGACCCAGGAACACAGCACATAAGTGTCGAGCAGCACAAAGGACCACTTACCTTAACCTCATCCACGAGACGCTTGGCCGCGCGCTCCACCCTTGCGGGCTCTTCCGTCTCCGCGAGCTCCTCGTGTCCGATGAAGTGGTCCCCATGTTGGCGCCACACGTAGACGTGCCGGCGGCCATCACGGGGACGACCTTCAATCTCATCAACGTCGTCGTCAGAGGCCGCCTGGGTCTCCTCGTTAGCCGTACTGCCACCGGCTGTGGTCGCAGGCATCACCGGCCCCTGGTCCAGGCCAGGGGAGCCTGCAGGCGAAGAGGCCCCTGCCCGGGGCGGTGTTGGGACTCCCCTCTCTTCGGCTGGGGGAGGAGTCGGGACCCTGTCTTCCTCCTCCACGATGTTACTCGGGGGAGGGGTCCTCGTAGCCTCCTCATCCCTCGTCGTGGTGCTTGCCGTGGTCTTTGCTGAGGCCGGATGCTCCTCGACGCTCTCGGCCACGGTTGTTGTCGCGGGCTGCTCCGTGGTCTGCGGCGCGGCGCCCACAGCGGAGCAACGGGCTCGGCCATACTCTGGCCAGCAGCGTGGTCAGGATCGACGTCCCACGCCGCGCTAGCGATAAGACGACGTTTAAACAATGTCAAAATGTAGCAACAAAATGCAAAACATCGTAGCACGACAATAAGAATGCAAACTTACAGGTCAGAGCGCCGGTGTGTTGTGGTGAACCTCCTCCTGGTCCTACCGATCGGTGCCTGCGCCCCCGTCTCTACGACGCGCGTCGGCTCGACGTGCGGAGCAGGCGGGTCACTGGTCACCCGACCAGTGGCGGCCGGCGCAACGTCCGGACGACTGCGGGGCCTCCTAACCAACGACGGCGCGGCCTCCTCCTCCTCGTCGTCGTCATCGGCGATCCAGACGAGCCGACGGCGCTTTGGCGCCTGGCTGCTCTCTGCTGGCAGCGTTGCCGCAGGGGAGGGGTCCACTGCCATTGGCCTTTTCCCCGCCACTCTGTCCTCAGTGGTCGGGGCGGGGTGGTTCTGCTCCTCCTCGCTGCTGGTGTACCGAGTACACCGAGCAGCGTCGTCCTCTGGCGGGTCTTCCCCCGTGGGATTCTCCATGCCGGGTGCCAGTGATACGTACACTGTGCACCGGTCAACGTCTCCGATCTGCAACAGTAGCAAAGACAAGTCAACAACTAAGAAGAAGAAGAACTAAGGAGGCAACATTAGTCAGTAACATTACCTTAGGAGCTGGTCGCCCCAGCTTGAAGGCTTGCACCCGATCACCGCCTCGAACGAAGCTGTTGTCTGCAAAGTTGAACAGCTCATTCAACAGCTGTTGCACTTCTATCTTTTCTAGAACTTCAGGACTCATCCTGGTCGGGTCCCGGCTCCCTGCGTACTCGTACGCCGAATGTACCCTCTTCTGGCAGGGCATCACCCGACGACAGATGAAGTTGCCGACCACTCCTAGCCCGTCTAAACGCGACCAGTCGATCAGCTTCATCAGGTCTTCTACTTGACCGACGAACACTGGGTGGTCCGTCCAGCTGACCCTCTTCTCAGGAATGTACCCCACGTCGCAGAACGTGGAGCTGCCTGGCTCTTCCCTGACGTAGAACCACTTCTTGTACCATTCGGTGAGAGAAGTGTTCCACGGGCAGTTAAGATACCGGCTCTTCATCCCGTCACGAAGATTGAGGTATACTCCACCTACAATCTTGGAGCCTCCAACCGCTCCCTTCTTCCTAAAGCAGAAAAGGTAGCGGAAAAGATCGAAGTGCGGCTCTATCCCAACATAGGCCTCGCACACATGGATAAAAGTGGAAGTAAGAAGAATCGAGTTCGGGTGCAGATTGCAGATCCTGATCTCATAGTAAAGAAGAAGCCCCTGGAGAAAAGGATGGACGGGAACCCCAAAACCCCTCTTGAAAAAGTCTTCGAAAACCACGATCTCACCGGCACGGGGGTCGGGGTAGCTCTCCCCCTCTGGCGCCCTCCACCCGCCGAGCTCTTGGCTGTGCAGTAGCCCCATTCCGACGAGGTCGTTGAGGGACCTCACGCTGCTCCGGGACTTCCTCCACTCCTTAGCCATCAGTTCGGCCCTCTTCTTGGAGTCGCTCTTCGCCATTGACGCTACAGGAATGGATGCGAGCTGGACGGACTGATGGTGGTTGTAGAAGGCAAGAGTGGAATGCTTGAAGGCAATGGCAGGGTAAGCAATACAGGGGGCAACATCAAGCTTTTATAAGAAACAACTCCACCCCTCCCACTTCCCGCATTCTTGGGAAGTGGGCGGGCCCAACGGCAGACGCGGCGTTTCGGTTTTCAACAATTATCGGCAATTAATACGGCGGCTTTTTCGTATAATTGATGGTTTCCTTTTCTCGAACCGCACAAAGAGCAGCTGCATAGTTACCAGGCGCACCTTTTCACACAACCATATGACAATGCGTCAGGAGGTCTCGTCATGTCACTCATTTATGTGGTAAGATGCTTTTTCTAAAATAATAGACAAACATTGGTGGAGGATCAACGTTCCTGGGGACTTCACCGACCACCGAGCACTGTATGCTCGGGGACTGGTCGACCAGTCCGCCAGTTCGGAGATCTGGGACTGCACCGACCACCGAGTACTGTATGCTCAGGGACTGGTCGCCTAGTCCGCCAGTTTGGAGATCTGGGGACCACACCAACCACCGAGCACTGTATGCTCAGGGACTGGTCGCCTAGTCCGCCAATTCGGAGATTTGGGGACTGCACCGACCACCGATCATTGTATGCTCGGGGACTGGTCGCCCAGTCCGCCAGTTCGGAGATCTGGGGACCGCACTAACCACCGAGCACTGTATGCTCGGGGACTGGTCGACCAGCTTGCTAAGTTTGGAAGAATTAGGGACTATACCAATCACCAAGGCATTATCTGCTTGGGACTGATTGAAAAGTCTATCCGATGGCAAACGAGCATGAGATGCTCAGGGACTGGATAATTTTAATTCTTTTAGACCTTGCTACAAGGCTTATACTTCGCCTTCCAGCAAGCTCGGGGACTACATCGGTACGATGCATCTGGCGATGCATCTTGGTTTCAGAATTTCTCTAAGGCCTTTTCTTCTGACCCTGGCACCACGTGTCTACGCCACCTACTACCAGGCTCGGGGACTAAGTGGGCACACTTTACCTTGCGGTGAATATGTTTGCTTTTACGAGGTCTATACTTTTCAGAAAAGTAAAGTGGGCACACTTCACCAAGAAAGAAATCTTTTTTGATTTAGAACACCATGCATTCTTCGAACAACCTGCTTCTTCGATGTCAGTGTTGATCAACACTCTCTTGAGTTGATCAAAACACCGTTGCAACTGTTTGGGTGATTTTCCTGCTTATTGAAGACGTCAAGTCTGACTGATCGAAGAAGTCCAAGACGGCGTGCTACATCATAATACACGGTGTTCGGGGACTAGCTGTGGGGGTATAAACCCCTATACCCTCAAGGCCAGACTTGGGCCAGGAGGCTTGGCCTATTACGAGACAAGATCGGTGCTTGATCCGACTGCTCGGAGTTTCGCGCAAGGAAACAAGACGTGGAGATCAAGCAGGATTTCTAGTCGGTTAGAATAGGAATTGATATCGAACTATCTGTGGCAATTGTAACCGACTAGGATTAGTTTCCAGATCTATAACCCTGCCCTCCGGACTATATAAGGAGGGGCAAGGGACCCTCCTAGGACATCATTATTCTCTCAACACAAATCAATACAATCAGACGCAGGACGTAGGTATTACGCCCACACGGCGGCCGAACCTGGATAAAAACCTTGTCTGTGTCTTGCATCATCATCGAGTATCGGGCAGACAGTTTCGGAAGCTACGAACTCGATTGTGGACAGCAAGACACAGACAAGGTTTTTATCCAGGTTCGGCCGCCGTAGTGGGCGTAATACCTACGTCCTAGCGTCTGATTGTATTGGATTGAGTTGAGTTGAGATGAGATGTCTATGGGGGGTCCCTTGCCTCTCTTTATATAGTCCAGAGGGCAGGGTTACAGATCTAGAAACTAATCCTAGTCGATTACAATTGCCATAGATAGCATGATATCAATTCCTATTCTAACCGACTAGAATCTTGCTTGGTCTCCACGTCTTGTTTCCTTGCGCGAGACTCTGGGTAGTTGGATCAAGCCCCGCGTCTTCCTCGTGATGGACCAAGTCTCTTGGTCCAAGTCTAGCCGTAAGGGTATAGGGGTTTATACCCCCACAGATAGTCCCCGAGCACCATGTATTGTGATGTAACACGCCATCTTGAACTTCTTCGACCAGTGAGGCTTGACATCTTCAATAAGCAGGAAAGTCGCCCAAACAGTTGCAACGGTATTTTAACCAACTCAAAAGACAGTTGATCAACATAGACATCGAAGAAACAGGTTGTTTGAAGAATGCATGGTGCTCTTAATCAAAAAAGATTTCTTTCCTGGTGAAGTGTGCCCACTTTACTTTTCTGAAAAGTATAGACCTCAAAAAAGCAAGCATATTCACCGTATGGTGAAGTGTGCCCACTTAGTCCCCGAGCCTGGTAGTAGGTGATGTAGGCACATGGTGCCAGGGTCAGAAGAGAAAAACCACATAGAAAATCTGATATTGTGATGCATCGCCAGATGCATCGTACCGATGTAGACCCCGAGCTTGCTGGAAGGCGAAGCATGAACCTTGTAGCAAGGTCTAAATAGTTAAAACTATCCAATTAAATGTTATGCAATTGCATTTTCCAAGCCAAAAGCGCATCATACTTGCTTGCGACTGAATGGAAACAGCCAACCGGTCCCCGAGCACGTCTTGCTCGACGATTGGTACAGCCCTCGGATTTTCTAAAGGTCAGACTAGTCAAAATGGGCAAACTGGTCGACCAGTCCCCGAGCATATCATGCTCGGTGGTCGGTATAGTCCCCAAATTGTCGATTGGGTGAACTGGTCGGCCAGTCCCCGAGCATATCATGCTCGGTGGTCGGTACAGTCCCTAGATTGTCGATTGGGTGAACTGGTCGGCCAGTCCTCGAGCATATCATGCTCGGTGGTCGGTACAGTCCCCGGATTGTCGATTAGGCGAACTGGTCGGCCAGTCCCTGAGCATATCTTTTGAAAAAATCGTATCGCTGTATTAATGTGCGATGTGACGGAGCATCCTGCCATATTGTCAGTCTATTGCATAAAAAGGAGCGCCTGCTAATTGTATAGCCGCTCTTTGCGCGGGCCAAGAAAAGGAAACCAACGATCATTCAGAAAAGCTGCTGAATTAACTGCGATAATTCTTGAAAACCAAAACGCCACAACTGCCGGAAGATCCGCCCATTTCCCCAAAATGCGGGAAGTGGAAAAGGTGGGTTTGCAGTTATAAAGGGCTCGATGTTGTGTTCATATTTTTACCCAGCAGTTACGTAGCAGCCTCCTTCCTTTGCCATTCCTGCCTTCGCCATCCCCAGCATCCTCAACTCCCAGCTCAAAGCTTTTCCTACTGCGACAATGGCGAAGAGTGATTCGAAGAAAAGGGCCGAGATGATGGCCAAAGAGTGGAAGAAATCTCGGAGCACCATGAGGTCCCTCAACGACCTCGTCGGAATGGGAGTTCTGGACAACCAGGAGCTCGGCGGCTGGAGGGCACCAGAGAGAGTTACCCCGACCCCCACGCCGGTGAGATCGTAGTTTTTGAAGATTGCTTCAAAAGGGGATTTGGGGTTCCCGTTCATCCTTTTCTTCAAGGTCTTCTCCTTTACTATGAGATCGGGATTTGCAATCTGCATCCAAACTCTATTCTCCTTATCTCTACCTTCATCCATTTGTGTGAAGCCTATGTTGGGATAGAACCACATTTCGATCTCTTCCGCTATCTATTCTGTTTGAGGAAGAAGGGAGCAGTTGGGGGCTCCAAGATTGCAGGTGGAGTATACCTCAATCTTCGCAACGGGATAAAGAACCGTTACCTCAGCTGCGCATGGAACACCTCCCTCACCGAGTGGTACAAGAGGTGGTTCTACATCAGGGAGGAGCCGGGCAGCGCCACGTTCTGCGATGTCGGCTACATTCCCGAGAAGAGGGTTAGCTGGACTGATCGTCCAGAGTATACTGGTCAAGTGTCAGAGCTGATGAGCCTAATCGACTGGTCCCGCCTGGACAGACCAGGAGTGGTCGGGAATTTCCTCGCCTGACGAGTGATGCCTTGACAGAGGAGGGTGCACTCGGCGTACGAGTACGCGGGAAGCCAAGACCCGACTAGGATGCACCGGGACAACTTGGAGAAATCACATATCCAGCAGAGGATGAATGAGTTATTCAACCTAGCTGACAATAACTTCATGCTAGGCCGACTAGCTCCTAAGGTAAATGGATACCCTGGTTTATTTGTAATGCTATTTGAATGCTATAGCCTTTTGATTGATGACTTGTCGCCTTTGTATCGCAGATAGGAGATATTGACCGGTGCACGATGTATGTGTCGCTAGCACCTGGTATGGACCATCCTGCTGGGGTAGACCCACCAATAGACAATGCTGCTCGGTGTCTCCAATACACCAGTAGCGACGAGGACCAGAGTTGTCCAGCGTCGACCACAGATGACAGAGTAGCTGGGAAAAGGCCGATGGCTGTGGAGCCATCCTCCACGGAAGCAATTCTAGCGGGAACGGCTGCGGACCCTTCGATGGGCCAAGGCTCGACCAGCCATGCCCCCAAGCGTCGCCGGCTTGTGAGGATTGTCGACGATGACAACGAAGAGGACGAGACGGCCACATCCTTGGTCTGGAGACCACGCAGTCGCCCTGACGTCGCGTCGATCGATGCTGATCGGGTAATCAGGGACCCACCTGCCGCGCACATCGAGCCGATACGTCCTGGAGGAACAGAAGCGGCCGCAGCGGCTAGGCGGACCAGGAGAAGGTTCTTCACGGCGGCGCACCGGAGCTCCGACCTATAAGTTCGAAAAAGTGTCTCTGCGCTCTCTTTGTTTTTTACGAGGATTGATGTTAGTATGGTAATCTGAATTAACTCTTCTTTGTTAGTGCAGCCTCGGATGTTGATCCGAACAACACTGCCGGCTTGAGGACAACCGAGTCGGCAGTTGCTGATGACAATGCCACCGAGCAGACCGTCCGCGAGCAGTCGACAGAGCAGACCGCAGTTGCGGCCACGGCAGAGGTTGCCGAGGAGGAACCGGCCTAAGACGAGGCTAGGGCGAGCACCCCGGCAAGGGGCAATGAGACCACGGGGATGCCTCTCCCAAGCAGCATTGCAGAGGAGGGAGACAGGATCCCGACCCCCCCTCCAGCTGAAGAAGAGAGGGGTCCAACTCCAGCCCTAGCACAGGCTTCCACGCCGGAGGGCTCCCCTAGCCGGGGTAAGGGTCCTATGATACCCGTTGCCGTGGCTAGGGGTAGCGCGGAGGGCGAGGAGGCCCGCACGGCCTATGATGACGAAGTGGAGGAGATCCAGGGGCATCCCCACGATGGTCGCCAACACGTTTACGTGTGGCGCCAGCATGGGGACCACTAGGCCGGCCACGAGGAGATCGCCAAGACCGAGGAGGCGGCGAGGGTAGAGCGCGCTACTAAGCGGCTCATTGATGAAGTTAAGGTGAGTGGTCTTGTATTCTGCTGGAGTATGTATATACTGTTGCTTGTTCACTGTGCGATATGTATATTTCTCGTAGGGTGCAATGAAAACAGCGAAGTACCAAAAAAGGTGCTTCGACCAAATTGAGGGTGTGGTCTGCGAGAACAAGGCCTTGACTACAGAGGTGGACCGCCTTCGACTGGAGGCCGAAAGGGAGCCGGCCGAGAAGGCGGCTCAGGAGGAGCGTCTGTTGGACCTGACTCGGCGACTAGCCGATAAGGACCGTGAGAAAAGGGGTAAGTCAAGTTATGTGAGCAGTTGCGGTTAACCGTGTGGTTGGTTTTGATGACCAACAATTATTACTTCAGGTCTGGAGGAGGAGATCGAGCGTCTCCGAAAAGAGAGGGACCAGCTCGACCAAGAGCGTGCCAGTGCGCTGGAAACCGGGCGCAAGTTTGGCGAAGAGCTGAAGACCAGGAGTCGGGAGCTCGCTGGTAAGAGCTATTTTGTCCTTTTCGACCACACAGTTCTATCTCTTTTTTATATTGCCGTAGCATGTTGCTGACTGTGTGCTTGGTTTTTCTTCAAAACTTTGTCATAGTGCTTAAAGCCAACACTAAGAAGCACCTAGATGAGCTGGTCAAGGAACAGGACTCCTAGAAGACGAAATGTATCAAGCTCTGGAAAGGAGTTGCCCCAGTACTTGACCTAATCAGCCCCGAGCTCCGCGAGGACCAGCCCCGCGCACCGAAGCCGACCCCGGTCGAGAAGGCGCAGCAAGCGTGGGGCTGGCTTCAGTAGTTCGTCAAGGGTGCCAGGGAGTGTGCCGGAGCACACGTCCTCAGCATGGTACGTGCTCACTACCCCCTGGTCGATCTGTCCCGGCTAGAGAGGGGATATCCCAAGGAGGTTGGTTTGAAGGAGGTAGATGACCTTCGCATCAGCCTGCTCGACCTATCGTCGACGGTGATCGGCGATATAAATCTCTGCGGGATGTCAACCCCCCAGATTAGCTGGAATCAGATAGGTCGGCCAGGGAGTTGTCGGGGGCGTCAATTGTAGGAGATGGGCGGTCGACGCCTGTGGTCTCGACCAGCGAGGCGCCGGTGGCCCCGACCCCTTTGGCGGGACGAGAGAGCCGTGCGGGTGATCAGCCTGAGCAGTAGGCTCGTAGTGTAGTCTCTAGGAGTAGACCAGAAGCCGCCCAGGGGGGTGTTTATCGTAAACTTTGTATATATAAAGTTTGTAATAAAGTCTGAATTTTGAGAACCATGGTTTTGAGCGCTGTAAATAAATTTGCTTGTGTGATGTATCACTGAATCATGCTGATTGCCCTTGAGTAGCTTGTTAAGGAAAATTATTGTAGTACTTGTCGTGTATTCTGCATATGTAAAAGTATATAGCAAAAAGGCAAACCTTATTATTATTCATCAAAAAGGATTTACAAGTAAAATGTACTGAAACTTAGGGATAGAAGCGATGTAGTTTGTCTATGTGCCAGGAGTTGGGCAAGCGTGTTCCATTTGGGTACACCAGTCTATAAGATGTAGGGCGTGTAACTTCGCTGACCACAAAAGGTCCTTCCCAGGGTGTAGATAACTTGTGCATTCCCTCCTGGCTTATTTTCCATTTGAGTACCAGATCACCGACCACGAAGGAGCGGTCTTTGACGTTCCTATTGTGGTATCGTCGAATGGCCTCAAGATACTTTGCTGTTCGAAGGCAAGAAGTTAGTCGTCTCTCTTCCGTGCAGTTGATTTTGAGTTCTCTGGCGAGGTCTGCTGAAGACTGGTCGAAATGTTCGACTCTTGGAGATCCAAAGGCTACGTCCGAGGGGAGCACTGCCTCGGCCCCATAAACCATAAAATAGGGAGCTACGCCTGTGTTCCGACTAGGCTGTGTTCAGAGACCCCAAACCACGGTCGGTAACTCTTTTATCCACCGCAATGGTGCCCTGTCGTTTTCCATGTACAACCTTTTCTTTAGAGCATCAATAATCATTCCATTTGCTCGCTCAACTTGACCGTTGGCTCGCGGATGGGCTACCGACACGTACTTTATGACTATGCCTCTGTCATCACAGAAGTTCCAAAATGTAGTGCCAGGGAACTGAGTGCCCAGGCCGGTGATTATGCTGTTGGGAACCTCGAATCTATGTATGATTTGATTGAGGAATTCCACGGCCTTCTCGAAATTCGCTTTGACCAGTGGCATGTACTCGATCCACTTCGAGAACTTGTCGATTAGCACGAACACGAATTTGAAGTTGCCGGGAGTCGGTTTGAATGGCCCGATCATGTCAAGACCCCAATAGGCGAATGCCCAAGACGACAGAATCATCTGGATCTCATGAGCGGGTACGTGGGTCTGTTTGGTGAAGAACTGACATCCTTCGCAATGCCGGACCAGTTTCTCGGCGTCGGCGACCGCGGTTGGTGAGTAAAAACCTGCTCGGAAGGCCTTTCCGACCAGTGTTCTAGAGGCGGCGTGGTTGCCACAGGATCCAGCATGTATGTCATCCAATAGCTTGATGCCATCATCTTGAGCTATGCCCTTTAGCAAGACTTCTGAGTTTGCATTCTTGCGCATAAATCTGCCATCGACGAGTATATAAATTTTGGAGTGTCGAATGAGACGCTCATTCTCTGTTTTGTCTTGGAGACCCGATCCATCCAAAAGGTACTTAACAAAAGGAGTGCGCTAGTCATGGCCGCTGGCTGTCGGAGTGGTGTCCCCTACGAGCAGTGTCTCGTTGGATGGTGTATCGACCAGGTCCATTCCGACGCTTGGTGTGTGAATGTCCTGAACAAAAACACCTTGCGGAACCTCGGTCCAGGATGATCCTATCTTTGATAGCGCATCCGCTGCTTGATTCTTGTCCCAGACCACGTGAATGTACTCTATGCCGTAAAAATTAGATTCCCACCTCCAGATTTCTTTGTAGTACAGGTACATCTTCTCGTGAGTCATGTCCCACTCCTTATTTAACTGGTTGATGTCCAGGGCAGAGTCGCCGCAGACGTAAAGGCGCTTAACTCCCAGCTCGACAGCCAATCGGATGCCGCGCAGGCATGCTTCGTACTCGGCGACATTGTTGGATGC
This sequence comes from Sorghum bicolor, assembly GCF_000003195.3. NCBI lineage: Eukaryota > Viridiplantae > Streptophyta > Magnoliopsida > Poales > Poaceae > Sorghum > Sorghum bicolor. The sequence goes on along the minus strand of NW_018396426.1, from coordinate 102,240 downwards.
CAGAAAGAGGTCCGAAGGACGTAGCGTAGTTTATCCTTGTTTGGTGAAATGAAAAGGATGCCGGCACCAGCGCCATTGATGTTTAAAGACCCGTCGAAGAACATTGACCAGTGATCGAAGATATCTAGTGAGGGAGGTGCGTTGAGATCCGTCCATTCTGCGATGAAGTCGACCAGAGCTTGAGACTTGACAGTTGTCTGACTCTGGAAATCTAATGAGAATGGACATAGCTCCATGGCCCATTTTACAATCCTACCATTGGCGTCCTTGTTGCGCAAAATGTCACCCAACGGAAAACTCGTCGTAACTAAGACGCGATGGCCATCGAAGTAGTGCTTCAGCTTCCTTGAAGTGATTAAGATGGTGTAGATTAGCTTTTGTATCTGGGGATACCTAGTCTTAGATTCATTTAGGACTTCGCTTATGAAGTATACTGGTCTCTGGACTTTGTAGACGTGGCCTGGTTCATCCCGCTTGACCACAAGCACTGTGGAAACGACCCGATCAGTTGCTGCTATATAGAGGAGCAGGTCCTCATTAGGTTGAGGTGTGGTGAGGACGGGTGGTGAGGTGACGAAAGTTTTGAGCTGGGTGAACGTAGTGTCGGCCTCTTCTGTCCAGGAGAACTTTTCCGATGCTTTCCGAAGTTTAAAGAAGGGAAGCCCTTTTTCCCCCAGCCTAGAGATAAACCGGCTGAGAGCTGCCATGCACCCCGTGAGCTTTGAACGTCTTTGACATTCCTGGGTGGTCGCATATCAAGCACTGCCTTGACTTTTGAGGAGTTTGGCCGTATGCTGTCGCGACTGACGACGTTGCCGAGCAGTATACCAGAGGGAACCCCAAAGATGCATTTTTTGGGGTTAAGCTTCCACTTGTATTTATTTAGCACTTTAAAAGTGCGGTCTAAGTTGTCGATCAGGGTGCTTGTGTCCCTGGTTTTGATGAAAACGTCGTCGACATAGGCCTCGACGAGGTCGTCACGTATCTCGTTGTGGAGGCATTGCTGAATAGCACATTAATAGGTGGCTCCGATTTTTTTGAGTCTGAAGGACATGGTGGTGTAGCAATACGCACCGAAAGGAGTGATGAAGGAAGTTTTGATCTGGTCGTCTACCTTTAGCGAGATCTGGTGGTAACCAGAGTAACAGTCGAGAAAAGAGAGTAGTTCGCATCCAGCCGTTGAATCGACCACCTCATTGATACGGGGGAGACCAAAAGGATCTTTAGGACATTGTTTATTGAGATCAGTGTAATCAACGCACATTCTCCATTCATTATTCTTTTTTCCTACAAGGACTGGATTGGCGAGCCAATCGGGGTGATACACTTCTTTAATAAATCTGGCTGCTAAAAGCCGTGTAGTATCTGTCCTAATAGCCTCCTTTTTGTCACGAGCGAACCGTCGTAGCTTCTATTTGATAGGTCTTGCGGTCTTTGAGACATTTAAGGAGTGCTTGATCAGGCTTCGTGGGACGCCGGGCATGTCTGCAGGTTTCCATGCGAAGACGCTTACGTTGTCCCTTAGAAACCTAACGAGCGCGTCTTCCTATTTGGCGTCCAGGTTGGCCCCGATGAGAGGTGTCTTCTCTGGGCTGCCATCGACCAGTTGTACTTCCTTGTGCTCTTTGGACTTGGAGTTTTTTCTTGGAGTCTCCTGCTCGGGTAGTTGGAGCTGGTCGGGTGGAACTTGCGTGGCTTGTGCTACTGTTTCTGCCATGCGAATCGAGAGGTCAATTGCCTTAGTGATCTTGAAGCTTTCTTCTTTGCAAGTATATGCGGTGTAGACGTTGCCTCTGATAGTTAAGATGTCCTTCTCAGTTGGCATCTTGAGGACTAGGTATGAGTAGTGCGGAACTGTCATGAACTTTGTAAGCGAAGGACGGCCGAGGATTGCATGGTAGGTCCCGTCGAAGTCGGCGACCACAAAGTTGACGAACTCTGTGCGGAATTGGTCTGGTGTTCCGAACTGGACGAGGAGCGTTATCTGGGCAAGAGGTACTGAACTTTGACCCGGCAAGACGCCCCAGAACTGAGCGTCGTACGGTTTCAGCTGTGCCGGTGTTAACTTGAGAGCAGGCAGGCTATTGCGGAACAGGATGTCGATGGAGCTACCCCCGTCAACGAGCACTCGCTTGAACCTGACGCTGTTGATGCATGGGTGCAAGATCAACGGGAAGCACCCTGGTTCTGGGATGGCGGCTCACTGGTCCTACCTGTTGAAGGAAATCTCTCGGTGCGACTAGGGAGGGAATTTAGGATCGGCGATAAGGCCATCGGTGGAGTCCACATTAAGGCAAGCCCTCTTCAAGAGCTTTCTTTCTCGTTTTGACTCGATGGAGACTTTGCCTACGAAGATGGAGTGTACCACGTCGGTGGGACTGACATATTGGTGTCGTGGGTCCCTATCCTGGTCGTCGTCTTTGTCTTCCTGACTGCGTCTGTCCTGTTTCTGGTTTTTCTTGGCGGTATCCCCCTGAGCGGCCCGCTGTGTGTAGACGCTTTTGAGGACACGGCATTCTTCCATCGTATGATTGGACTTGGGATGGAGTTGGCACGGTCCTTTCAGCGTCTTGTTGTAGTCTTCCTGGTAGTCTCGCCGTCCGTTGGGACGCTTGACTGTGTTTACCTCGTGATCGTTGTCGCGAGGTCGCTTGCCTCTGAAATCGTCGCGATTGTCACGACGCCTGTCCCACCCTTCTCGGTGGTCGCGGTTGTCGCCGCGGCGGGGATTCTGGTTGTCGAAACGCCCGCGGCTGTCGTCTCGTCAGGGAGGCTGCTCGGCTCTTCTTACATCTTCTCGGATGAGCTTTTCTGTGTCGTCGGCGTCGGCGTAGTTTTTGGCCATGGCGAGGAGCTCGGCAACCATGGCGCAGTAGCTTTCTTCTGAATACTTCATGGAAGCATAGGCCCTTGATGAAGGCCGATATAGCCTCGTCGTGAGAAATCTTCGAAATCTTGAGGCGCATATCTGAGAAGCGTCGGATGTAATCACGCAAGGGCTCATTCTTCTTGTCCCTTATCCTTTCGAGATCGTATTTGTTTCCGGGCTGCTCGCACCTGGATCGACTCCTATCTTGCACTGAAACTAACATTGTCTCTAAACAGACCAAAGCGAGACTCCATATGACACACATCATCTAAGAGTTCTATTGAGTGCGTATAAATTGATTTCTAGGCATATGGTATGTTACATGCAAACCGTGCACCTATCTTACATCAAGATTAGCACTATCTCCAAACAGACCGAACCGAGCTCCACATCAGCCTCTTCAATTAGGAGTATCAACGGGTGCTTCCACAATGGTGTCTGAGCTTATGGTGCATTAGGCGCAAACCGTGTACCTATCTTGCACTGATACTAACATTGTCTCCAAACGGACCGAAGCGAGATTCTATATGACACACATTATCTAGGAGTTCTATCAGGTGCGTCGAAATTGATTTCCGAGCATATGGAACGTTCCATGCAAACCGTGCACCTATCTTGCATCAAGAGTAACACTATATCCGAATCGAGCTTCTACTTGAGCCCCTCTACCTAGGAGTAACATCACGTGCGTCCAAAACGGTTTCTTAGCCTATGGTGCATTAGGCACAAACCGTGTACCTATCTTGCACCGAAACTAACACTATCTCCAAAGAGACCGAAGTGAGATTCTATATGACACACGTCATCTAGGAGTTCTATTGGGTGCTTCCAAATATATTTCGAAGCATATAGTACTATCTCCATCAAGATTCATGCACCTATCTTGCATCAAGATTAGCACTATCTCCAAACAGATCGAACCGACCTTCGACTTGAGCCTCTTCACCTAGGAGTATTATCGGGTGCTTCCATAATGGTTTCCGAGCCTATGGTGCATTATGCGCAAACCATGCACCAATCTTGCACCTAAACTAACACTATCTCCAACTGGACTGAAGCGAGATTCCATATGATACACTTCATCTAGTAGTTCCATCGGGTTTGTCCAAATTGATTTCTGAGCATATGGTATGTTCCATGCAAACTGTGCACCTATCTTGCATCAAGATTAGAACTATCTCCAAATAGACAGAACCAAGATTCCACTTGAGCCTCTTCACTAAGGAGTACCATCTTGTGCGTCCAAAATAGTTTCTTAGCGTATGGTGCATTAGGCACAAACGGTATACCTATCTTGCACCGAAACTAACACTATCTACAAAGACACCAAAGTGAGATTCTATATGACACACGTCATCTAGGAGTTCTATCGGGTGCTTCCAAATATATTTCTAAGCATATAGTACGCTCGATGCAATTCGTGCACCTATCTTGCATCAAGATTAGCACTGTCTCCAAACAAAAGCAAACTAAGCTTTCACTTGAGCCCCTTTACCCAGGAGTATCATCAGGTGCATCCAAAATGGTTTCTTAGCCTATGATGCATTAGGCGCATACTGTGTACCTATCTTGCAGCAAACTAACTCTGTCTCCAAACAGACCGAAGCGAGATTCCATATGACACATGTCATCTAGGAGTTCTGTTGGGGTGCGTCCAAATGGATTTCTTAGCATATGGTATGTTCCATGCAAACCGTGCACCTATCTTGCATCAAGATTAGCACTATCTCCAAACAGATCGAACCGACCTTCCACTTGAGCCTCTTCACCTAGGATTATCATCGGGTGCTTCCATAATGATTTCTGAGCCTATGGTGCACTGGGCACAAACCATGCAACTATCTTGCACCAAAACTAATACTATCTCCAACTGGACCGAAGCGGGATTCTATATGATACACTTTATCTAGTAGTTCCATCGGATGCATCTACAGTTCCATCGGGTTTGTCCAAATTGATTTCTGAGCATATGGTATGTTTCATGGAAACCGTGCACCTATCTTGCATCAAGATTAGAACTATCTCCAAACAGACAGAACCAAGATTCCACTTGAGCCTCTTCACCAAGGAGTACCATCGTGTGCGTCCAAAATAGTTTCTTAGCCTATGGTGCATTAGGCACAAACCGTGTACCTATCTTGCACGGAAACTAACACTATCTCCAAAGAGACCGAAGTGAGATTCTATATGACACACGTCATCTAGGAGTTGTATTGGGTGCTTCCAAATATATTTCGAAGAATATAGTACGTTCCATGCAATTCATGCACCTATCTTGCATCAAGATTAGCACTATCTCCAAACAAAAGCAAACTGAGCTTCCACTTGAGCCCCATTACCCAGGAGTATCATCGGGTGCATCCAAAATGGTTTCTAGCCTATGATGCATTAGGCACAAACTGTGTACCTATCTTGCACCATAACTAACTCTGTCTCCAAACAGACCGAAGTGAGAATCCATATGACACATGTCATCTAGGAGTTCTATTGGGGTGCGTCCAAATGGATTTCTTAGCATATGGTATGTTCCATGCAAACCGTGCACCTATCTTGCATCAAGATTAGCACTATCTCCAAACGGATCGAACCGACCATCGACTTGAGCCTCTTCACCTAGGAGTATTATCGGGTGCTTCCATAATGGTTTCCGAGCCTATGGTGCATTATGCGCAAACCATGCACCAATCTTGCACCTAAACTAACACTATCTCCAACTGGACTGAAGCGAGATTCCATATGATACACTTCATCTAGTAGTTCCATCGAGTGCATCTTAAGTTCCATCGGGTTTGTCCAAATTGATTTCTGAGCATATGGTATGTTCCATGCAAACCGTGCACCTATCTTGCATCAAGACTAGAACTATCTCCAAACAGACAGAACCAAGATTCCACTTGAGCCTCTTCACTAAGGAGTACCATCTTGTGCGTCTAAAATAGTTTCTTAGCCTATGGTGCATTAGGCACAAACCGTATACCTATCTTGCACCGAAGTGAGATTCTATATGACACACGTCATCTAGGAGTTCTATCGGGTGCTTCCAAATATATTTCTAAGCATATAGTACGTTCGATGCAATTCGTGCACCTATCTTGCATCAAGATTAGCACTGTCTCCAAACAAAAGAAAACTCAGCTTTCACTTGAGCCCCTTTACCCAGGAGTATCATCGGGTGCATCCAAAATGGTTTCTTAGCCTATGATGCATTAGGCGCATACTGTGTACCTATCTTGCAGCAAAACTAACTCTGTCTCCAAACAGACCGAAGCGAGATTCCATATGACACATGTCATCTAGGAGTTCTATTGGGGTGCGTCCAAATGGATTTCTTAGCATATGGTATGTTCCATGCAAAATGTGCACCAATCTTGCACTAAGATTAGCACTATCTCCAAATAGATCGAACCCACGTTCCACTTGAGCCTCTGCACCTAGGATTATCATCGGGTGCTTCCATAATGGTTTCTGAGCCTATGGTGCATTATGCGCAAACCATGCACCAATCTTGCACCTAAACTAACACTATCTCGAAACAGATTGAAGCGAGACTCCATAAGACACACATGATTTAGCAGTTCTATCGGGTGCGTCTAAATTGATTTCTGAGAATATGCTACATTCCATGCAAACCGTGCACCTATCTTGCATCAAGATTAGCACTATCTCCAAACAGATCGAACCGACCATCGACTTGAGCCTCTTCACCTAGGAGTATTATCGGATGCTTCCATAATGGTTTCCGAGCCTATGGTGCATTATGCACAAACCATGCACCAATCTTGCACCTAAACTAACATTGTCTCCAAACAGATTGAAGCAAGATTCCATATGACACACATGATCCAGGAGTTCTATCGGGTGCGTCCAAATTGATTTCCGAGAATATGGTATGTTCCATGCAAACCATACACCTATCTTGCATCAAGATTAGCACAATCTCCAAACAGACCGAACCAAGGTTTCACTTGAGCCTCTTCACCTAGGCGTACCATCGTGAACTTACACAACGGTTTCTGACCATATGGTGCACTGGGCACAAACCATGCACCTATCTTGCACCAAAACTAATACTATCTCCAACTCGACTGAAGCAAGATTCCATATGATACACTTCATCTAGTAATTCCATCGGGTGCATCTACAGTTCCATCGGGTGTGGCCAAATTGATTTCTAAGCATATTGTATGTTCCATGCAAACCGTGCACCTATCTTGCATCAAGATTAGAACTATCTCCAAACAGACAACCAAGGTTCCACATGAGCCTCTTCACCAAGGAGTACCATCGCGTGCGTCCAAAATAGTTTCTTAGCCTATGGTGCATAAGGAACAAACCGTGTACCTATCTTGCACCGAAACTAACACTATCTCCAAAGACACCAAAGTGAGATTCTATGTGACACACGTCATCTAGGAGGTCTATTGGGTGCTTCCAAATATATTTCTAAGCATATGGTACATTCGATGCAATTCGTGCACCTATCTTGCATCAAGATTGGCTCTATCTTCAAACAAAGCAAACTGAGCTTCTAGTTGAGCCCCTTTACCTAGGAGTATGATCGGGTGCATCCAAAATGGTTTCTTAGCCTATGATGCATGAGGCGCAAACTGTGTACCTATCTTGCACCAAAACTAACTCTATCTCCAAACAGACCAAAGCGAGATTCTATATGACACATGTCATCTAGGAGTTCTATTGGGATGCGTCTAAATGGATTTCTTAGCATATGGTATGTTCCATGCAAACCGTGCACCTATCTTGCATCAAGATTAGCACTATCTCCAAACAGATCGAACCGACCTTCCACTTGAGCCTCTTCACCTAGGATTATCATCGGGTGCTTCCATAATGGTTTCTGAGCCTATGGTGCATTATGCGCAAACCATGCACCAATCTTGCACCAAAACTAACACTGTCTGTAAACATATTGAAGCGAGATTCCATATGACACACATGATCTACGAGTTCTATCGGGTGCGTCCAAATTGATTTATGAGAATATGGTATGTTCCACGCAAACCATACACCTAGCTTTCATCAAGATTAGCACTATCTCCAAACAGACCGAACCGAGCTTTCACTTGAGCCTCTTCACCTAGGAGTACCATTGGCAACTTCCACAACGATTTCTGAGCCTATGGTGCACTGGGCACAAACCATGCAACTATCTTGCACCAAAACTAATACTATCTCCAACAGGACCGAAGTGAGATTCCATATGATACACTTCATCTAGTAGTTCCATCAGATGCATCTACAGTTCCATCGGGTGTGTCCAAATTTATTTTTGACCATATGGTATGTTCCATGCAAACCGTGCACCTATCTTGCATCAAGATTAGAACTATCTCCAAACAGAAAGAACCAAGATTCCACATGAGCCTCTTCACCAAGGAGTACCATCGCGTGCGTCCAAAATAGTTTCTTAGCCTATGGTGCATTAGGCACAAACCGTGTACCTATCTTGCACCAAAACTAACACTATCTCCAAAGAGACTGAAGTGAGATTCTATATGACACACGTCATCTAGGAGTTCTATTGGGTGCGTCCAAATATATTTCTAAGCATATGGTACGTTCGATGCAATTCATGCACCTATCTTGCATCAAGATTAGCACTATGTCCAAACAAAGGAAACTGAGCTTCCACTTGAGCACCTTTACTCAGGAGTATCATCGGGTGCATCCAAAATGGTTTCTTAGCCTATGATGCATTAGGCGCAAACTTTGTACCTATCTTGCACCAAAACAAACTCTGTCTCCAAACAGACCAAAGTGAGATTTTATATGACACATGTCATCTAGGAGTTCTATTAGGATGCGTCTAAATGGATTTCTTAGCATATGGTATGTTCCATGCAAACCGTGCACCTATCTTGCATCAAGAATAGCACTATCTCCAAACAGATCGAACCGACCTTCTACTTGAGCCTCTTCACCTAGGATTATCATCGGGTGCTTCCATAATGGTTTCAGAGGCTATGGTGCATTATGCGCAAACCATGCACCAATCTTGCAGCAAAACTAACAATGACTCTAAACGGATTGAAGCGAGATTCCATATGACACACATGATCTAAGAGTTCTATCGAGTGCGTCTAAGTTGATTTATGAGAATATGGTATGTTCCATGCAAACTGTACACCGATCTTTCATCAAGATTAGCACTATCTCCAAACAGACCGAACCGAGCTTTCACTTGAGCCTCTTCACCTAGGAGTAACATCGGGAACTTCCATAATGATTTCTGACCCTATGGTGCACTGGGCATAAACCATGCAACTATCTTGCACCAAAACTAATACTATCTCCAACTGGACCGAAACAAGATTCCATATGATACACTTCATCTAGTAGTTCCATCAGGTGCATCTATAGTTCCATCGGTTGTGTCCAAATTGATTTTTGAGCATATGGTATGTTCCATGCAAACCGTGCACCAATCTTCCATCCAAACAGACATGTCGAGGGTATCAGTAAGGGGTGTCCTAACTGATGCACATAACGAGATTACCCATACGCAGATCGAGGCCCACAACTCGATGCTCTAGTCAGCCACACATACAGTCATCGACGACCGCAGTCTCGAAGACGGAAAAGGCGTCGAGCGAATCGCTCAGGAGCCGAGCACCAACTATCGTCGAATGCGGAAATAGGCTCGAGCGAATAGGGAAGCGTCGAGCGCAAGGACACTGTCCGCCGCCTGACGCGCGCACGAGAGCCAGGGCATTTAATGTGCCTGTCGCTTTCCCACCTAACACGCTGGTCACGGGAAGCGTGATAAGGAACAGGCACCCGTCCCGTCGTTCTTTTTGCAGCCTTCCCCACCAAACAACCCAGAGCATGTCAGGACGCGGGAAGCAGGGATGGAACATCTATTCAGGACCCCCTCGAGACAACCAAGTTCAGCGCTCCGGATATCAAGGCATTACACGGCGTCTGACCCTCGACCAGACATGGTTCCTTCTTGGAGATGAGTTGGGCGTCGACTGACAACACCGCAACCACTTCGCCGGATCTGCCGCCGTATCGTACAGGCGTGCGACCGGTGAACCAGCACAAGACGGTGCGCAGAGCAGGATACAGGGGCACGTGTAATCATCATCAAGCTACCAAGACAGGACGGCTCGAGACCACGCCGGTACGGAGGCCTCGAGTAGGTCAGCGCGCCATGCCTCTATCGACCCCTACTCTGACACCTGTACATGTACCCTAGGTCTCTCCTTAGTGCTATAAAAGGAAGGACCCGGGAATAGATAGAGATGACGCAACACTACGCTCATACGCAGTAGAACTCCCGTATTCCATTTCACTCCATACCACGCTCGTATTCGCCCCTGTACAAGCACTTAGGTGCAAGATAATACAAACTTCCCTCCCCCGCTGGACGTAGGGCCTTCTCTTGCCCGAACCAGGATAAACCTTTGTGTCTTATTGCATCACCATCTGGGAAAGGGAACACGCATACAAATTTACTCGTTGGTGTGACCCCCCATGGGGAAAACACCGACAGTTGGCGCGCCAGGTAGGGGCCCTGCGTGTTTTTCACCGATTTCCCACTCCTTTCCAGATGGCCACTCTCGCCTCGCCGATTCCGCGCTCCACGGTGATTTGGTTTGGGAGTCTCGAGTTCATGTCTACTGGCTCCGGCTATGACATTGTCGACGAAAGCTAGTCGGCAGTCTACCTTGGGGTATACCCACGGTAGTAGTTTATCGGTAGACGGTGCGCAAACTACGAACTCGATGGTGACGCAAGACACGGACAAGCTTTTTATCCAGGTTCGGCCGCCGAGTTGGCGTAATACCTACGTCCTGCGTCTGGTCGTATTGATTTGTGTTGAGAGAATATGATGTGTCCTAGGGGGGTCCCTTGCCCCTCCTTATATAGTCTGGAGGGCAGGGTTACAGATCTGGAAACTAATCCTAGTCGGTTACAATTGCCATGGATAATTCGATATCAATTCCTATTCTAACCGACCAGAATCCTGCTTGATCTCCACATCTTGTTTCCTTGCGCGGAACTCCAGGTTGTCGGATCAAGCTTTGGACTCGTCTCGTAATGGGCCAAGCCTCCTGGCCCAAGTCCAGCCGTAAGGGTATAGGGGTTTATACCCCCACAGCTAGTCCCCGAGCACCATGTATTATGGTGTAACACGCCGTCTTGAGCTTCTTCGATCAGTGAGGCTTGACGTCTTCAGGAAAGTTGCCCGAACAGTTGCAACGGTATTTTGACCAACTCAAAAGACAGTTGATCAACATTGACATTGAAGAAGCAGGTTCAAAGAAGCAGGTTGTTCGAAGAATGCATGGTGCTCTAAATCAAAAAAGATTTCTTTCCTGGTGAAGTGTGCCCACTTTACTTTTTTGAAAGGTATAAACATCAAAAAAGCAAGCAAATTCACCGCAAGGTGAAGTGTGCCCACTTAGTCCCCGAGCCTGGTAGTAGGTGACGCAGGCACGTGGTGCCAGGGTCAAAACAAAAGTCCTCAAAGAAATTCTGTAACTGAGATGCATCGCCAGATGCATCGTACCGATGTAGTCCCCGAGCTTGCTGGAAGGCGAAGTATGAACCTTGTAGCAAGGTCTAAAAAGTGGAATTTACCAGTCTGACTGCAATTGAATAGATTAATCGACCAGTCACCAAGCACCAAGTGCTTTTTAGAATTCTGTGTCGCTGTACTGTACGACCAGTCCCCGAGCATCGAGTGCTCGGTGGTCGGTGCAGTTTTTTAAAGCGTCTAGCTGATAGACTGGGCGACCAGTCCCCGGGCGTCGAGTGCTCGGTGGTCGGTGCAGTCCTTTAAAGCTTCCAGCTGATAGACTGGACGACCAGTCCCCGAGCGTCGAGTGCTCGGTGGTCGGCGCAGTCCTTGAAGTTCCGAGCTGATAGACTGGGCGACCAGTCCCCGAGCGTCGAATGCCCGATGGTCGGTGCAGTCCCCGGATTGTTGACTTTCTGGCGTATGTGTCTTCTTGTTTTTTTGAAAAGATCTTCCCAGTTAAAATTGACATGACGAGGCCTCCTGACGGGGTGTCAGACGGATGCATGAAAAGTTGCGCCTGGCAACTTGTGCAACCGCCTTTGCATGGTTTGAGAAAAGGAAACCATCAATTGGTACGAAAAATCCGCCGCATTAATTGTCTATAATCATTGTAAACCGAAACGCCGCGTCCGCCGCATGGCCTGCCCACTTCCCGAGAATACAGGAAGTGGGAGAGGTGGAGTTGCGGGCTTATAAGAGCCTAATAGGTCCGCCTGTACTGCTTACCCTGCCATTGCCTTCAAACCTTCTGCTCTCATCTTCTCCAATCTCCTGCATCTTCCTAACTCAAGCCCACATTCGCACCTCTAATGGCGAAGAGCGACTCCAGGAAGAGGGCCGAACTGATGGCCAAGGAGTGGAAGAAGTCTCGCAGCACCACAAAATCTCATGGTGACCTCGTCGATATGGGGCTTCTGCACGGCCCGGAGCTCGGCGGCTGGAGGGCACCGGAGGGGGAGAGCTACCCCGACCCTCGTGCCAGTGAGATCGTCGTATTTGAAGATTTCATTAAGCGGGGTTTTGGTGTTCCTGTTCATCCTTTTCTTCAAGGTCTTCTTTTGTATTATGAGATCGGGATTTGCAATCTGCACCCGAACTCAATTCTCCTCATTTCCACCTTTATCCACCTGTGCGAGGCCTATGTTGGCATAGAGCCGCACTTCGATCTTTTCCGGTATCTTTTCTGCTTGAGGAAGAAGGGAGCAGTTGGAGGCTCCAAGGTTGCAGGTGGAGTATACCTCAACCTTCGTGATGGAATGAAGAATCGCTACCTGCACTGCCCATGGAACACTTCCTTGACCGAATGGTACAGGAAGTGGTTCTACATCAGGGAGGAACCGGGCAGCTCCACGTTCTGCGACGTGGGATACATTCCTGAGAAGAGGACGAGCTGGACCGACCGCCCGGAGTTCGACGGTCCAGTGGCGGATCTCATGAAGCTGATCGACTGGTCGCGCCTGGACGGGCTTGGCGTGGTCGGCAACTTCATTTGCCGCCGGGTGATGCCCTGCCAGAAGAGGGTGCACTCGGCGTACGAGTATGCCGGAAGCGCAGACCCGACCAGGATGCGGTCGGAGATCTTGGAGAAAGCGGAGGTACAACAGCTGTTGAACGAGCTGTTTAACTTCGCGGATGGGGGCTTCATCCGTGGCAGTGATCGGGTGCAAGCCTTCAAGTTAGGACGACCAGCACCAAAGGTATGTAGCAGATTCTGTTTTAGCATTCGTATATCGTCTGCAGTTGACTCATCTCTGTTGCTTTTGCAGATCGGCGATGTCGACCGGTGCACAGTGTATGTATCACTGGCACCGGGGATGGAAAATCCTGCGGGAGAAGACCCGCCAGAGGAGGACGCTGCTCGGTGTACTCATTACACCAGCAGTGAAGAGGACCAAGCCCGCCCCATCCCGACCTCCGAGGAGAGGGTAGCGGGGAAGAGGCCATTGCCGGCAGATCCTTTGCCGACACCGGAGCTGCCGGCGGATCTTCCGGCGGAGAGCAGCCAAGCACCGAAGCGTCGTCGGCTCGTGCGGATCGTTGACGACGACGACGACGACGAGGAGGCTGCGCCGTCGTTGGTCCGACGGCCCCGGGGTCGCCCAGATAATGCGCCGGCCGCTACTGATCGAGTGGCCAGCGACGCCCCTGCACCGCAAGTTGTCGAGACGGGGGCGCAGGTGCCGACCGGCCGGGCGAGGAGGAGGTTCACCGCCACCCACCGTCGATCAGACCTGTAAGTGTTCGACTTACGTATTTTTGGACTCCTCTTTGATTTTTTTTTTGTTGAAATTTGACTTTTGTTCCTGTAGTGCGGCATCGGATGTCGACCCCGGCCAAACTGCCAGCCAGGGAACGGGCGAGCCTGCCCGCGGTTCTGGGGATGCGGCCCCCCAGACCACAGAGCAGCCAACAGCTGCAGTCGCGCCTGGGAGCACCGAGGGGCTCCCGAGCGCGGCACCGACTACGACAAGCAGCCCGACCAGGGCTGGAGAGGCTCCCCCAACTGACTCCTCAGAGAAGGGAAGATCTCCGACCGCTCCTCCTGTCGGGGGGAGTGAAGTTCCCACGCCGCCCCGAGCAGGAGCCTCTTCGGCTGCGGGCTCCCCAGGTCTGGTCCAAGGGCCAGTAATACCTGGGACCACCACCGGGGGTGACGCAGCACAGGAGGAGGAAACCCGGGCGGCCTCCGATGATGAGGTGGAAGAGATCGAGGGTCGTCCCCGTGATGGCCGCCAACACGTGTATGTGTGGCGCCAACGCGGGGATCACTTTATCGGGCATGAGGAGCTCGCCGAGACCGAAGAGGCCGCCAGGGTGGAGCGCGCGGCCAAGCGCCTCGTCGACGAAGTCAAGGTAAGCGGCTTTTTGTACTGCTGCACATTCTTGTGCCTTGTCTTGCATGGTCGTTATATGCTTGCTTTGTAGGACGCAATGAAAACGGCGAAGTACCGGAAACGGTGCTTTGACCAGATAGAAGGCGTCATGGCCGAGAACAAGGCCCTTGCCGCGGAGGTAGACCGGTTGCGGGCGGAGGTCGGGGAGAAGATGGTCGAGATGAGTGCCGAAAAGGAGCGTCGTCTCGACCTCGCTCGTCGTTTGGCCGACCAGTACCGGCTGCAAGAAGGTTAGTCCCACGCTCCGAGCAGCTTCGCGTACTTGTATAGTTTGCTTTGCTGACCAGTTTAGGATTCACGCAGACTTGGAGGAGGAGGTGGCGAGCCTCCGACAAGAGAAGGAGCAGCTCAGCCAACAGCTCGCCGGTGCGCTGGAATCCGGGCGGCGAGCAGGAGAGGAATTGGGTCGAAAAGACCGGGAGCTATCTGGTAATGGTTGCCGCCTTGTTGGTTACTGCCTGCCCCTTTTTTATGCCGAAAATAACGCTTCGTTTCGTTTGCAGTGCTCAAGGTGAACGCCAAAAAGCACCTGGACGATCTGACCAAGGACCGGGACTCCTGGAAGGTCAACTGTTGCAGGATCTGGAAAGGAGTGTCCCCGGTCCTAGACCTGATCAGTCCCGAGCTCCCGGAGAGCCAGCCCCGCGCGCCGCAGTTGACCCCGGTCGAGAAGGCGCAACGGGCGTGGGACTGGCTCCAGCAGTTTGTGAAGGACGCCGGGGAGTTTGCCGGCGCGCACGTCCTCAGCATGGTGCGCGCCCACTACCCCCTGGTCGACTTGAGCAGGCTGGAGAAGGGGTACCCGAAGGAAGTCGGCCCGCAGGACGCGGACGAGCTTCGGGGTAGTCTGCTGGACTTGTCGTCGACAGTGATCGGCGACATCAATCTGTGCGGAACGGCCACTCCTCCAGACCAGCCGAGTTCAGATAGGTCGGCCAGGGAGTTGTCGGGCGCGTCCGTTGCGGGAGATGGGCGGTCGACGCCTGCGGTCTCGACCAGCCAGGTGCCGGTGGCCCCGACCCCTTCGTCCGGGCAGCAGGGCCAGGCGGGTGATCAGCCCGAGCAGCTAGGCCAATAAAGTAGTCTGTAAGAATAGACTAGTGTCTGCCCGTCAGGGTATTTATTGTAAACTTTGTGTGTAAAGTTTGTAATAAAGTTTACTTTTTGTCATGACTGTTGTTTTGAGCGCTGTAAAAATATCTGAGTGACGTGTCACCGTATTTGTCTTGGTTGTCGCTAAGAGCATCCATTGCAGGAGTTTTGCCGAGTGCTGTGTGTGACAAGGTATAGGCAAAAAATAGAGAATTTCATTATCAAAAATTATAAGATACTTACAAAAGAAAGTCATTAAAACTTTATGGATAGAAACGTCGCAGTTTGTCGATGTGCCAAGAGTTAGGCACTCGTGTTCCGTCTGGGTATGCCAATCTGTAGGACGTAGGTCGTGTGACCTCGGTCACCACGAAGGGTCCTTCCCAGGGAGTGGATAGCTTGTGCATTCCCTCCTGGCTTGTTTTCCATCGAAGCACCAGATCGCCGACCACGAAGGAACGGTCCTTGACGTTCCTGTTGTAGTATCGCCTGACTGCCGCGAGATATTTTGCTGTTCGGAGACATGAAACTAAACGCTTTTCCTCCATGCAATTGATTTCGAGTTCTCTGGCGTTGTTGGCGGTCGCCTGGTCGAAGTGCTCGATTCTAGGGGATCCGAAGTGTATGTCAGACGGCAGGACCGCCTCTGCACTGTATACCATGAAGTAGGGAGACACCCCTGTGTTTCGACTGGTCTGAGTTCGGAGGCCCCAGACCACTGCCGGCAATTCTTTCATCCATCGACCGGGTGCTCTGTCGTTTTCGGTGTACAGCCTTTTCTTTAGGGCGTCAACGATCATTCCGTTAGCACGTCCGACTTGACCGTTGGCACGTGGATGTGCCACTGACGCATATTTTATGACTATGCCTCTGTCGTCGCAGAAATCCCAAAAAGTGGTGCCAGTAAACTGAGTGCCCAGGTCGGTGATTATGCTGTTCGGGATGCCGAATCTGTGTATGATTTGATTGAGGAACTCCACAGCCTTCTCGGAGGTTGCCTTGACCAGGGGCATGTATTCAATCCACTTGGAGAACTTGTTGATTAACACGAAGACAAACTTGAAATTGCCCGGGGCTGGTTTAAATGGTCCGATCATGTCAAGCCCCCAGCAAGCAAAGGGCCAAGACGACGGGATGGTTTGAATTTCATGGGCAGGTACGTGGGTCCTCTTAGCGAAAAACTGACATCCTTCGCAATGCCGAACCAGTTTTTCTGCGTCGCCGACCGCGGTTGGCCAATAAAAACCTGCTCGGAAAGCCTTTCCGACCAGCGTTCTAGATGCGGCGTGATTGCCGTAGGATCCAGCGTGTATGTCCTCCAAGAGCTTGATACCATCATCTTGGGGTATGCACTTGAGCAGTACTTCGGAGCTTGCGTTTTTCCGCATGAGTTTTCCGTCGACCAGGATGTAGTTCTTTGATCGTCGGATGAGGCGCTCGTTCTCTGTTTTGTCCTGAAAGCCTGTCCCGTCTGATATGTATTTGATGAACGGGGTACGCCAGTCACGCCCGCCGGTTGTCGGAGTGGCGTCATCTATGAGCATTGCCTCGGTGGGTTGCTTGTCGACCAGGGGGGAGCTTACGCTCGGCTCATGGATGTCCTGGACGAAAATACCCCGCGGGATTTGGGCCCGAGATGAGCCTAACTTTGACAACGCATCTGCTGCTTGGTTCTTATCCCGGACCACGTGGATGTACTCTATGCCATAGAAGTTAGTTTCCCATTTGCGAATTTCTTTGCAGTAGAGATCCATCTTCTCGTGGGTTGCGTCCCACTCCTTGTTGAGCTGGTTGATGACCAAAGCGGAGTCGCCATAGACATAGAGGCGCTTGACCCCCAGTTCAACGGCTAGTCGTATGCCATGCAAGCATGCTTCGTATTCGGCGACGTTGTTTGACGCCGGAAAAAGGATCTGAAGGACGTAACGGAGTTTGTCCTTGTTGGGTGATACGAACAATATCCCAGCGCCTGCACCGTTGATGTTCAAGGACCCGTCAAAGAACATTGACCAGTGGTCTGAGACATCGGGAACGGAAGGCTCGTTGAGATCCGTCCATTCGGCAATGAAATCGACCAGGGCTTGAGACTTGACAGTGGTGCGACTCTGGAACTCCAGGGAAAATGGACATAATTCCATTGCCCATTTCACGATTCTGCCATTGGCATCTTTATTGCGCAGGATGTCCCCGAGAGGGAAACTGGTTGTCACCAGGACTCGATGGCCGTCGAAGTAGTGCTTCAGCTTTCTTGACGTTATCAGGATGGCGTATATAAGCTTCTGTATTTGTGGGTACCTGGCCTTGGACTCGTTTAAGACTTCGCTTATGAAGTAAACGGGTCTCTGGACCTTGAAGACGTGACCTGGTTCATCTCGCTCGACCACTATTGCCGTTGAAACAACCCTGTCGGTTGCAGCAATGTAAAGGAGTAGGTCTTCATTGGGCTGAGGCGCTGTGAGGACAGGTGGTGAAGTGAGGAAGGTCTTAAGCTGAGTGAACGCAGCGTCGGCTTCCTCTGTCCAAGAAAATTTTTCTGACGCTTTCAATAGTTTGAAGAAAGGGAGGCCTTTTTCTCCCAGCCTTGAGATGAAACGACTGAGGGCGGCCATGCATCTGGTTAGCTTCTGAATATCCTTGACGTTCTTCGGTGGTCGCATGTCGAGTACGGCTTTGACTTTTGAAGGGTTTGGTCGTATGCCGTCGCGACTGACGACGTTGCCGAGCAGTAGACCGGAAGGAACGCCGAAAATGCATTTCTTGGGGTTGAGCTTCCACTTGTACCTATTGAGTGCCTTGAAGGTTCGGTCTAAGTTGTCGATTAGGGTGCTCGCGTCCCTTGTTTTTACGACCACGTCGTCCACATAGGCCTCGACGAGGTCATCGCGAATCTCGTCGTGGAGGCATTGCTGGATGGCCCTTTGATAAGTGGCCCCGGCGTTTTTAAGTCCGAAAGACATGGTAGTGTAGCAGTATGCGCCGAAGGGTGTGATGAAGGATGTTTTGATCTGATCTTCTTCCTTTAGCGAGATCTGGTGATAACCAGAGTAGCAATCTAGAAAGGAGAGTAGTTCGCATCCGGCCGTTGAGTCGACCACCTCGTCGATGCGAGGAAGACCAAAAGGATCTTTAGGACAGTGTTTGTTGAGATCGGTGTCATCAACGCACATTCTCCATTCATTATTCTTTTTGCGTACAAGAACCGGATTGGCGAGCCAATCGGGGTGATACACTTCTTTTATGAATCCGGCTGCTAGAAGCCGTGTTATTTCTGTCCTAATAGCCTCCTTTTTGTCACGAGCGAACCGTCGCAGTTTTTGCTTGATTGGTCTTGCGGTCTTCGAGACATTTAAGGAGTGCTCGATCAGGTTTCGTGGGACACCGGGCATGTCTGCGGGTTTCCATGCGAAAACGCTCACGTTGTCCCTTAGAAACCTGACGAGCGCGTCTTCCTATTTTGGATCCAGGTTAGCCCCGATGAGGGCTGTCTTCTCGGGGTTGCCTTCGACCAGCTGCACTTCTTTGTATTCCTTGGATTTTGAGTTCTTTCTGGCTGTCTCCTGCTCAGGTAATCGGAGCTGGTCGGGAGGCAGCTGTGCGGCTTGGTTTGCTGTTTCCGCCATGCGGATTGAGAGGTCGATTGCCTCGGTGATCTTGAAGCTTTCTTCTTCGCAGGTGTACGCGGTGTAGACGTTACCTCTGACGGTTAGGACACCCTTCTCCGTGGGCATCTTAAGGACTAGGTATGAGTAGTGCGGGACTGCCATGAACTTTGTCAGCGATGGGCGGCCCAGTATGGCGTGATAGGTCCCGTCGAAATCCGCGACTACGAAGTTGATGAACTCCGTCCGGAAGTGATCGGGTGTGCCGAATTGGATAGGCAATGTTATCTGTCCGAGGGGCACCGAACTTTGACCTGGCAAAACCCCCCAGAATTGGGCGTCGTAAGGTTTTAGTTGTGCCGATGATATCTTGAGGGCGGGCAGGCTGTTGCGAAAGAGGATGTCGATGGAGCTTCCCCCTTCCACGAGCACGCGCTCGAATCTGATGCTATTGATGCAGGGATCAAGAATCAGTGGGAAACGACCCGGCTCTGGGATAGCGGCCCACTGGTCCTTCCTGCTGAACGAGATCTCCCTGTGGGACCACGCGGGAAATTTCGGATCTGCGATCAGCCCGTCCGTGCTGTCTATGTTGAGGCAGGCTCTCTTTAACAGCTTTCTTTCTCGCTTGGACTCAGTGGAGACCTTGCCCCCGAAAATGGAGTGGACCACGTCGGTGGGGCTGACGTATTGGTGTCGGGGGTCCCTGTCTTGGTCCTCATCCTCATCTTCGTGGTCGTGCCCGTCGCGCTTGTTATTTTTCTTGGCGGAGTCCTCTTGGGCGGCCCGCCGTGTATAGATACTTTTGAGGACGCGGCACTCTTCCATGGTATGGTTAGACTTTGGGTGTAGCTGGCACGGTCCCTTCAACGTTTTGTTGTAGTCGTCTTGGTAGTCCCGTCGTCCATTGGGACGTTTGACTGTATTTACTTCGTGGTCGTAGTCGCGAGGGCGCTTTCCTCTGAAGTCGTCGCAGCTGTCGCGCCGCCGATCCCAACCCTCTCGGTGATCGCGGTTGTCAGAGCGGCGGTGATTTCTGTTGTCGTAGCGACCACGACCGTCATCTCGCCGGGAAGGCTGGTCGGGGCCTCTCGCATCGTCTCGGATTAGTTTTTCTGCGTCATCAGCATCGGCGTAATTTTTAGCCGTGGCGAGGAGCTCTGCTACCGTTGATGGGCGCTTACACAACAGCTTGTTCCTCAGCGCTTCATGGAAACGCAAGCCCTTGATAAAGGCTGATATGGCCTCGTCATGAGAAATCTTCGGGATTTTGAGGCGCATATCCGAGAACCGTCGGATGTAATCGCGCAGAGGTTCATTCTTCCTGTCTCTTATCCTTTCAAGGTCGTACTTGTTTCCGGGCTGCTCGCATGTGGCGATGAAGTTGTCGATGAAAGCCTGGCGTAGCTCTTCCCAAGAGTCGAAGGAGTCCTCGGGCAAGCCGAGAAGCCACTGATGACCAGCCTGGTCGAGGACTACGGGGAAGTAGTTAGCCATGACGTGCTCATCTCCTGCCGCTGATCGGACGGCGATTTCATAGAGAGTGATCCAGTTCTCTGGATTTTCCTTGCCGTCGTATTTTTTAAGTTTTTCGAGCTTGAAATTGCGGGGCCACACGACCTGGCGGAGGTGTGAGGAGAACTGTCTTAGGCCCCGAGGACCGTGGGTCGCATCGTACTCGATGCGGCGCAGGTTTTCGTGGACTGCTCTCTCTGCGGCGCGCCTGTTGATGCGGTCCCGGGCATCTTTGGGAGGGATGTTGTGGCGGAGATCCCTGTGTTGATCTTCTTCTTGGCCGCGTATGCCATGAAGAAGAATTTGCTTGCGGCGGCCATCGGCGTCCCGACCACCATCGTCGCGCCGCGAGTCCCCTCGACGGTTGTCGGGGGAGCGGCTGCGGTGACGCCTGCTGGGTGAGACCTGGCTACGATTAGTCTGGTCGGAGGCGGCTTCCGTATAAGAGACGTCCTGGACTCTCTTGAGCAGAGTGGCTGTCTGTCCCATTGCGGCGATCAGGTGTGCTCGGATGCTGGTCCGGACTCCCTGGCATTCGGGGGTGTCAGGAAGCCGATCCAGGTTGGCCATGGCGACAGCCACGTTGGCGCTTGGCGTTTTGTAGACTGGCTGGTCCCCGACCATGTCAAAGGCATCGTTGAGGTTACTTGGTGGCATCTGTTGTTGCTCGTCCGCACGCCGTCGGGCGCGATCGGCGTTACGCTGTTCGCGGAGTTGCCTCTGGTCATCTGTTTCTCCGTCAACAGCCGGTTCGTTGGCGCTGACATTGAACACAATATCCCCTCGCCGGGGGGGGGGATATCGGGAATCGGTCGAAACCCGGAGGGTGTGAAGGAAAATCCAGGTCGTAGCCCTCGTCTTCGGTGTTTATAACCTCGGTGGGGACGGAGCCGGTGCTTGAGTTGGTGCTGGAAACCTGGCCGTCCCGTAGCTCTCGGATTGTCACCATGTTGACATGGTGACGATTGTTCCTTGTCGGCGACCAACCCGCCTTGCTGAAAACGGATTAGACATGCTGTGAGTAAACAGAGGCCGAGTTGTTCAGGCCACGAGGATAGTCTTCCTTTTTGAGCTCGACGGATCGTCCTGAGGGTGTTGAGGTTATCGTCAGGGACGTTCCCAGCCGTTCGTGTGTGGCGACACGAGTTGGCCGGCGGGATTTCGAAAAATCCGCTCGAGCAGCTTGGTCGGGCCGGCGCAGAACTCCATCTATTAGTTGGGAGACTTCGAGTAGCTTGGAGTCAGCGCGATCGAGCGCTTGGAGGAGGTCCGAGCAGTCGATCTCCTTTCCCTTGTAGAGTGGGAACGGTGGTCGGGCGGTTGGTGCCGTCATGCGTGTGGTCGGAGACGGCGTGATCTCAGATTGGATCTGGATCTCTTTCGGAACCGTGGTCGCGAAGCCGCCGCTGCACGTCGTCCACGTGATCTGGCCGACGGTGAACGTGAGGCCTTCGGGCACGGTCGCGGAAGCTGGGATCGTGACCATCTTGTTCGCCGGAAAAGTTGCACGCACACCCCCTACCAGGCGCGCCACTGTCGACGAAAGCTAGTCGGCAGTCTACCTTGGGGTATACCCACGGTAGTAGTTTATCGGTAGACGGTGCGCAAACTACGAACTCGATGGTGACGCAAGACACGGACAAGCTTTTTATCCAGGTTCGGCCGCCGAGTTGGCGTAATACCTACGTCCTGCGTCTGGTCGTATTGATTTGTGTTGAGAGAATATGATGTGTCCTAGGGGGGTCCCTTGCCCCTCCTTATATAGTCTGGAGGGCAGGGTTACAGATCTGGAAACTAATCCTAGTCGGTTACAATTGCCATGGATAATTCGATATCAATTCCTATTCTAACCGACCAGAATCCTGCTTGATCTCCACATCTTGTTTCCTTGCGCGGAACTCCAGGTTGTCGGATCAAGCTTTGGACTCGTCTCGTAATGGGCCAAGCCTCCTGGCCCAAGTCCAGCCATAAGGGTATAGGGGTTTATACCCCCACAGACATGATCTTGCTCTCGGTCAAAGGACCGGGAGGAGCCCGCGTTGCGCCAGCACGGTTGAGGGCCCCGAGACGCCCTCGCCACCATGCCTCCCCGCCCAAGAAGAGGCGTGGACAGCACCATCGTCGCCCATCTGCCTCGTCACGACCAGCAGTTCGAGCTAGGCAGGAGGCGACACAGGAGCCGGTAGCACCGCATGCCGAAACTGTGGACATGCCGGCTCAGCATCACACGACGACAAGAGGTGACGCGCCCCGTGCGCTCTCCCCCGCCGCTAGGTTACATCCACACGGGTTGTTCACTCCAAGAAGGGCACTGCCATTCGGATTGGACAACGCCGCGGCGTCGCTCGCCAGAGCGATATGCCCAAATGCCCAGACGTACGTGGAGAGACCAATGGTCCTCCCACGTAACTCTGAAGCACGGCAGCCGACGTCCGAACTGCCAGATTTCTCCCAGGTACGAGGCCTCCGTCGCCTAGGCCCTGGACGATACACGATCACCTCACTCAGGCAACGGCTACTGGAGGAGGGACGTGGATGTTTCTACGCCGCTAAGCCAGACTCCGACTCCGAGACCGATAGCTACGACCCTACTAGGGAATGCTATCACATCGACGGGGCGGTAGAAACTACCGACGAGACGCAGGATGCTGCTGCTGGCGGTCGAGCCCCTGCAGCAAGGGAAGACCCCAGGACGCCTGGGAACGACGGACAGGTCGACCCACTTCCACAGGAAGACAGGGCTGCGCAGCTTGCGCAGCTACGAGAGCTCAAGACAAAGCTCGACGAAGACCGTGAGCGCCTCGTCTTGCTCGAGCAAATCCTCGAGCAAGACTTGCCTTACCCGCCTGGCGGAAGTGTCCGTAGAAGAGCTCGAGAGGTACACCGGCAAATCGTCGGAGATGCGGAGCCAGAGCAACCCGTCAGCCGCTTCCCTCAAGCAGGCTAGAATGTAGTAGCAGCAACAATGCTGCTATGCAACATGCCAGAGCCATCGAACTCCCAAGCTCGACGCATTCGAGACGAGGTGCAGACTCTGCTCCAGGTAGCGGCGGTTCAACAAGCCGAAAGCTCGGCTTCTCGAGACGAGGAGCCGCCACTGAAAAGCGCGATGAGCCACCCCAAAACGAAAGGGAGGTGTCAGTCCATCAACAGCCACCCCCTCGAGGAAGAAAGACCACTCTCGTCCTCCCTGTCGACAATCAGCGTCGACACGACACAGGCATGACATCGAAGAGAATCGACGCCGTCGGTATGGGGACGCGGAGGAGCGCGGTTACAGCGCACATCGCGGTGGGAGGTACGACAGCGACGAGGACCGGATGGCCCCCGAGCCACTAGGCCCACGGGTGTTCAGCAGGGCAATCCGCAGCACACCCCTGCCCAGTCCATTTCGACCCCCAACCAGCATCACAAAATACAACGGAGAAACCAAACCAGAGTTATGGTTGGCCGATTTTAGGCTGGCCTGTCAACTAGGAGGTGCTCGAGGAGATGATCGAGCCATCATCAGACAGCTACCGCTCTTCCTCTCCGATACCGCCCGTCGATGGCTCGAGGAACTTCCAGCTAATCAGATCCATGACTGGGTCGATTTGGTTAGAGTCTTTGAGGGAAATTTCAAAGGGACCTACATACGGCCTGGGAACTCGTGGGACCTCAGCAAGTGCAAACAGAAGTCAGGAGAGACTCTTCGAGAGTATGCCCGACGCTTCTCGAAGCAGCGCACCGAGCTGCCACATATCCCTGACCACGACGTCATCCTGGCATTTGTCTCTGGTACCACCAGTCGAGACTTGGTGCGAGAATTGGGCCGGAATCGACCTCAGACCGTCGATGAGCTCATGGACGTAGTAGCAAACTACGCAGCAGGGGAGGAAGCGGTCGGCACTTTCTTCGGATGTGAAGGAAGGAAAAGCAAGCAGCCCACCGATGAAGATGGGGCCCCCAGTCGAGGGCCCAAGAAGAACAAAAAGAAGCAGAAAATGCGGCAGTTCAAGCAGGAAGACTTCAACGACGATCTCGTCGCCGCCATGGAGCGGAAGAAGCCTCGAGGCCCTCCAGATGGAGGTGTCTTCGATAAGATGCTAGAGGAACCATGGCCTTACCATAAGGGAGGAGCCAACCACAAGCTCAAGGACTGTCGTATGCTGAAAAAGCATTTCGATGGTCTGGGGTTCAAAAAGGATGCACGCGACGACCCAAAGAAGGAGAAGGGCGGCGACAAGGAGGTCAACAAGGACGATGACGACTTCTCAGCCGTCCACGACTGCTACATGATCTACGGTGGGCCCTCGACGCAGTTGACTACAAGGCAGCGCAAGAGGGAACGCCGCGAAGTCTTCACGGCAAGAATGGCGGTGCCCCAGTACCTCAGCTGGTCGAGCACACCCATCACCTTCGATCGAGAGGACCACCCTGACAAAGTAGTTGCCCCAGGCGTCTATCCGCTCGTCGTCGACCCCATCATCGTCAACACCCGGCTCTCGAAAGTGCTGATGGACGGAGGCAGCAGCCTCAACATCATCTACCTCGAGACCCTTGACCTCCGCGGCATCGATAGGGGACGGCTCCAACCAAGCGCCAGCGGTTTCCATGGCATCGTGCCAGGGAAAAAGGCGCTGCCAGTGGGTCGAATCGACCTACCGGTCTGCTTCGGCACGGCGGCCAACTTCAGGAAGGAGACCCTCACCTTTGAAGTGGTCGGGTTCCGGGGCACATACCACGCCATCATTGGGCGCCCGGGCTACGCCAAGTTCATGGCTATACCCAACTACACCTACTTGAAGCTAAAGGTGCCCGGTCCCAAAGGCGTCATCACCGTCAGCTCCTCCTTCGAGCACGCTTACGAGTGCGACGTTGAGTGTGTCGAGTATGGGGAGGCAGTCGAGAACTCCACCGAGCTCGTCGCGAAGCTCGAGGCCCTAGCCGCTGAAGCCCCAGAACCCAAGCGCCACGCGGGCTGCTTCGAGCCAACAGAGGGAACCAAGAAGATCCCGCTCGACCCTAACAACTCCGACGGCAAGGTGCTGACGATCAGCGCCGACCTCGACCCCAAATAGGAAGCTGTGCTCGTCGACTTTCTCCGTGCGAACGCCGATATGTTTGCTGGAGTCCCTCGGACATGCCAGGCATACCGAGGGAAGTCGCCGAGCACTCCTTGGAAATTCGAGCCGGTTCCAAGCCAGTGAAGCAACAGTTGCGCCGATTCGACGAGGAGAAGCGCAAGATCATTGGCGAGGAGGTCCACAAGCTTTTGATGGCCGGATTCATCAAGGAGGTTCACCATCCCGACTGGTTAGCAAACCCTGTACTAGTTAAGAAAAAGAATGGGAAAATGAGGATGTGTGTCGATTATACGAGTTTAAATAAAGCATGTCCAAAAGTTCCCTTTCCATTACCACGTATTGATCAAATTGTTGATTCTACTGCGGGATGTGAAACCCTTTCTTTCCTTGATGCATATTCTGGTTATCATCAAACAAAAATGAAAGAGTCCGACCAGCTCGCGACCTCTTTCATCACACCTTTTGGGATGTATTGCTATGTAACCATGCCGTTTGGGCTTCGAAATGCGGGAGCCACGTACCAACGCTGCATGCTCCACGTGTTTGGCAAGCACATAGGGTCGACGGTCGAGGCCTATGTCGACGACATCGTCGTCAAATCAAAGCGGCAAGGAGACCTGATCCAGGACCTGGAGATCGCTTTTAGCTGCTTATGCGCCAACCATATCAAGCTCAATCCTGAGAAATGCGTTTTCGGCGTGCCTCGAGGCATGCTCCTGGGATACATCGTTTCCCAGCGCGGGATCGAGGCCAACCCCGAGAAGGTCGCGGCCATCACAAGAATGGGGCTGATTCGAGACATCAAGGGCGTGCAGAGAGTCACGGGATGTCTAGCGGCACTGAGTCGATTCATCTCGAGACTAGGAGAAAAGGCGTTGCCACTGTATCGACTTCTGAAGAACGTCGGGCGTTTCTCTTGGACCCCCGAGGCCGAGGAAGCCCTCGAAAATCTAAAGAGGACACTGACCTCGACACCAGTCCTGGTCCCACCTCAGCCCGCAGAATCGCTGCCCCTTTACGTTGCCTCGACGACCCAGGTCGTCAGTGCGGCGGTGGTGGTCGAGAGGCAGGAGGAGGGGCATGCGTTGCCAGTCCAGAGGCCAGTCTATTTCGTCAGCGAGGTACTCTCAGAGACCAAGGCACGTTACCCCCAAATCCAGAAGCTGATCTATGCCGTGATCCTCGCCCGCCGCAAGCTGCAGCACTACTTCCTCGGCCACCCTATCACGGTGGTCCCGTCCTTCCCCCTGGGCGAGATAATCCAGAGTATGGAGGCCACGGGAAGAATAGCAAAATGGTCAGTCGAGCTCATGAGTGAGACTCTCACTTATGCACCTCGCAAGGCTATCAAATCGCAAGCCCTGGTGGATTTCGTCGCGGAATGGACAGACTCCCAGCTCCCCCCGACTCGGGTCCAGTTGGAGCTGTGGACGATGTATTTCGACAGGTCACTCATGAAGACGGGAGCCGGGGCCGCCCTGCTGTTCATCTCGCCCTTGGGCGTCCATATGAGGTACGTCATCAGGATCCACTTTGCTACATCCAACAATGTCGCAGAGTACGAGGCCCTCGTCAGCGGTCTCAAGATCGCCATCGAGCTAGGAGTCCTACGCCTTGACGTCCGAGGCGACTCCCAACTCGTCATCGACCAAGTAATGAAGACCTCGGGCTGCCACGACCCGAAAATGGAGGCCTACTGCAAGGAAGTCCGTCGACTCGAGGACAAATTCCATGGCCTTGAGCTCGTCCATGTCGCCCGACGCTACAACGAGGCAGCCGACGAACTCGCCAAGATCGCGTCAACCCGAGGCACGCTACCACCTGACGCATTCTCAAGAGATCTTCATGAGCCATCTGTCGACTTGGGCTCGGGGGCTGGCGTCGATGCCGCTCCTGCCCAGCCAACCGACACCGTCGACGCACTATTGATGGCAGCTGAGGTGATGGAGGTAGAACAGCGGCCCGGTCGACCGTTCGACTGGCGCACACCGTTCCTCGACTTCCTAATCCGCTGCGAGCTGCCAGAAGATCGATCCGAGGCCCGCCGTATCGCTCGACGGGCCAAGTCATATGTGATCTATGGCGAGGGCAATGAGCTATATCGACGAAGCCCGACGGGGGTCTTGCAGCGTTGCATCACCGTGGAAGAAGGTCGAAAGCTCCTCGAGGACCTACACTCGGGGGCTTGCGGCCACCATGCTGCTCCACGGACCCTCGTAGGAAACGCCTTCCGACAAGGCTTCTACTGGCCAACTGCCATAGCTGATGCCATCAAGCTCGTGCGCTCATGCCATGGATGCCAGTTCTACGCCAAACAGACGCATCTGCCCGCCCACGCTCTTTAGATGATCCCCATCACATGGCCGTTCGTAGTATGGGGGCTCGACTTAGTAGGGCCTCTGCAAAAGGCAAAAGGGGGATACACCCACTTGCTGGTAGCTATCGACAAATTCTCAAAATGGATCGAGGCTCGGCCCATCACCAACATCTGCTCCGAGCAGGCCGTCCTCTTCTTCACCGACATCATCCATCGGTTTGGGATCCCCAACGTAATCATCACCGACAACGGCAGCCAGTTCACCGGCAGAAAGTTCTTGGACTTCTACGATCAGCATCACATCCGTGTGAACTGGTCTACAGTGGCCCACCCTCGAACTAACGGCCAGGTCGAGCGTGCCAACGGCATGATTTTGTAGGGGCTCAAGCCAAGGATCTACAATCGTTTGAAGAAATTCGGCAAGAAGTGGGTCGAGGAGCTTTCCTCGGTCCTATGGAGCCTAAGGACAACGCCAAGCAGGGCCACAAAACACACCCCATTCTTCATGGTCTATGGCTCCGAGGCTGTCCTCCCCATAGACCTCGAGTATGGGTCCCCTCGACTCAAAGCATACAACGAGCAATCAAATAAGGAGACCCAAGAAAACGCGGTCGACCAACTCGAGGAGGCTCGAGACATGGCCCTCCTCAACTCTGCCAGATATCAGCAGAAACTTCGACGCTACCACGACAAGCACGTGCGCAAGAGGGACTTAAACGTGGGCGACCTTGTCCTACGACGCCGGCAAAACAATCAAGGACGCCACAAGCTGACTCCACCTTGGGAGGGCCCATACGTGGTGGCCGAGGTCTTGAAGCCAGGGACGTACAAGCTCGTGGACGAAAAGGGGGCGATCTTCACCAACGCTTGGAACATCGAACAGCTACGTCGATTCTACCCCTAGAAGTTCAAAACTTTATGTTCCTACGTACATTCTGTACCAAGGCCTTGTAAATGAATGTATGAATGAAGCCTTTCCCTCGAGCGATTTACTTTCTCACAAATTTCGACGTTAGAAGGGAGCACCAACTATGACCCATCATAGTCGATACCCCCTCGGGGGCTACCAGGGGGGCGACCCCCCCCAAGTGTCGAAAAAGCCAAGAAATTCTCTCTTCCTTACTTAGTAAACCTTGCACGTTCGAGTAGTTGAGACGCCTCGAGCCCCTTAAGGGCCGAGGGACAACGAGCCTGAGAACTCCTACGCCCCCGGGCTATAGAAACTCTGCTCACTTCCTCACCCTTGAGGTGATCGAGGCTGTTTTTGACAAAAGATCGAACAAGGAATACAAACGTAGGCGCAAAGGGAAATAAAAGAACCTCGAGCGGAAAGACAGATAAACGTTTAACAAATACTTAAAAATAAGACTAACAGAGTATTATACAAGGGGCCCCAGGCACTCTGAGCAGGCTCGTAGGCCTTAGTCCACAGCACGGTCCTCACCACCCTCCCCTGCGCCCGAGCTAGTCTTAGGTGGAAGCACCTCAGGCTCAAAAAGCTTAGCCAACCTCTCTCCAGGAGCTTCCGCGTCGTCGATCAAGGCATGGAGCCTCTCTTCGTTCTCCGTGTCGGTCTTAGAGATATCAGTGACGAAGCCGTGGGACACCACCTCCATGTCGTAGGAGAAGCCTGAGCAGACAACCGCCATCGCCCAC
This sequence comes from Sorghum bicolor, assembly GCF_000003195.3. Taxonomy (NCBI): domain Eukaryota; kingdom Viridiplantae; phylum Streptophyta; class Magnoliopsida; order Poales; family Poaceae; genus Sorghum; species Sorghum bicolor. The sequence goes on along the minus strand of NW_018396426.1, from coordinate 72,687 downwards.
TTCACCCCGATGTGGAGGGCATCCCGCACCCGATCTCTCAGCGTCACGCCTAAGTAGCACAGCTGGTCGACCAGTGCATCGCCTCGAGCTTCCTCCTTCGACTCGTCCATAGGCTCGATCTCCCAAGAGGTCGAGAGGTCGCTTATTGCCGTCCGCACTCGATGGTTCAAAGCAACCTCCGCCTCGAGCTGGGCCTTAGAACTACGGGCCTCGACTTGGGCGGCTAAGAGTTCGTCCTTAAGCCCTGTAAATGCCAATACAAGAAACTTTAGGAAAAACCAAGCACACCTCGAAAAAGAAATCCGACAATGAAAACGTACCGCGGACACTCTCCTCCAGGGCCATGTTCTCGCCGACTAATCTGGTGTTGTCCCTCTCGATCTCTTTGTTGGAGCGTGCCAGCTCAGTGTTGGCAACGCGGAGATCCTCGATCGCCTTGCCAGCCTGAACAATGGCCCCACTCTTCTCCAACAGCTCTCCCTTCAGACGTTCGACGTCGTCAGAGAGCCTGAGGGATCGAGCCCGCTCCGCCTCGAGGTCTTCGAGGGCCTTCTTCCTTGCATCCTCTGCGGCACCCCTAGCGACCTCGCTGTCCACATACGCCACCTTCATCTTTTGGAAGGACTCTCGGAGGGAGTCCAGGTCGGTCTTGAGAAGGCCCTTCTCCTTGTCCAAATCAGCAATGACATTCTTATAGGACAGGGCCTCCTCCCGGGCTTTGGACGCGGCCTCCTCGACCGTCAGAGCCCGCTCCCGCAGCAGCGTTGTCTCCTCTTCCGCCTTCCTTGAGGCCTCTCGAGCCTCGGCCAAGGCAGCCTCCCTCGCCTTCTTCTCCTCCTCGAGCGCTATGAGGTCTTTATAGGCCTTAAGGAGCTTTTCTTGCGACTCGAGGAGTTGGTCCTTGAGGATGGGGAGCTGCTCCCAGCCGCCTCTTGTGGTGTGAATGAAGCTCGATTTGATGCAGGAGGTCTCTTTCATGTCCTGCGAGCCGGTGGTCGAACAGTTAGAATAAAAAACCAAAAGGGCTCCGTAAGGATTAAAGATCGAAAAACACTTACAAAGTAAGCCGGCCCAAGCCCGTTATTGATGACGTCCGACAGGAGCCCCACCACGTGCTTCATCCAAAGGCGAAGCTCCTCGACGTGTTCCCACTTGTCGGCCTCCTTCCGATCGTCGAGGAAGATGTTGGGCTCGGATGGATCGGTGGAAGCCCGGATACGAATCCGATCGGGGCACCAGTTCTCCATCTCCCGGTCAGCCCGCGCCTTGACGCCGCGGATAAGGTCCTCGAAGGTCTCGAGGGAGCCCCCATGGTGCAAGAACAGGTCGACGAGGCATGGGAACCGCTCGTCGTCGTCCACCATCTTCCAGGTGCCGTCCTTACTCCCCGACGTCCCGATCTCGTCCTCCTCTGGGGGAATACGGTCCTCCCACGCCCAACGCTCCCGAAGGAACCCTGGGGCGATCCCGTCCATGCCGTATATTGTCCTCCTGATCTCGGACTCGGGGTCGGCGGGGGTGCGCATCATGCAGGCAAGCGCCACCACACCGTCCGCCCGGCCCGACTCTGCCGGGATCGCGGCGGGTGCCCCTAGAAGGAGCCACGCTGGGGTTGGAGGGCCGAACACCGGCAAATCCCCTTCTTGTTCTCCGGGCTCTTGCGGCGCCGGTGGTACTGGTTGGGGCGGACCTTGAGGTGGGGGCTCGAGCGGTCCTTCTTCTTGCTCCACCTGCTGCTGCTGCTGTTGCTGCTGCTGTTGTTGCTCCTCGTGCTCCTGCGAATCTTGTCGGCGGCCCTGCTCCTGCGGCTTCCGCCTTGCCTCGCGCTCCCGCTCCTCCTCTTCTTTCTTCTTCTGCTCCTCGAGGGCGTGAAGACCAGCAGGCCAGGGTGTCCGTCCCGCGACGAGGGAAGTCGACGCCTCCTCATCCATAGGGCGGACATCCCCCGACGTCTCGTTGCCACCAGACGTGTCGCTGATAGTAATGGGATCCCCCTCGACCCCCGATCGGGGAGGCTCGGGGGCTGCCTCTTGCCCCTGGGTCTGGGGAGCCTCGACCCGTATCGGCGGCGACGGAGCAGGCTCGAGACGAGGCGGGGCACTCTCAACGTCGGCCGGAGGCTGAGACTTGGAGGAGCCTATAAAACAAAGAATAAAGGCCGGTCACTGTGATGACCTACGCAAGAACATCACGAGTCCCAGAAGTAAGCTACAAACCTGGCTCCTTGACGGCTGCTCCGGCTTTGAGCCTCTTCGCCATTGAAGGCTGGGCCTGCTCGAGCGTCCGCTTTAATCTAAGACAAAGGGAACGAGCATAAAAAGACCGGTATAAGAGGAAACGCAGTGGAACAAGGGAACAAAAGTCACAACATCAAAAAGAACTTACCCCACAGGAAGAACGACTCGCCTGCCGGTGCCTCGATCGGTGGGCCTCGAACCGCCCAGCGTCAAGGCCCCGGGCCCCTCGAGAGCAGATGAAGGCCTTGGCCCGGTAACTCCCGCCTGGCGGGTGCCGGGACTGGCGCTCCGACGGCCAGTCTCTCCCTTCTCAGAGGCCGCGCCGCGGCCGCGGGTCAACGGCCCCGTCGCCTAGGGCTTAGCATGGCCACCTGCCTTTGGCGCAGGAGGGGGTCGGGGGTGCGGGGCGGCCTGACTGGTCGTGGGCGCAGGATAGGTGTCAGTACGAGGGCGGAGAGACCCGCTTGGCCCCTCCTTCGGCGCTCCCGTCCGCGGGGCGTCGACGTCGCCCCCAGGCGGGTCCTCGAGGATCTGATCGAGGCGAGACGCCATCCCCTCGGAGTCATCGCTGTCTTCATCATCATCTCCACCATCATCGTCGCTAGGGGATTCTTCTTCAGGCTCCCCCCTCTGCCTGGATTTAGCTCGACGCGCATCTAGTGCTTGGCGATCGAGGTTCCTCTTCTTTTCTCCTTTCTTCTTAAAGTCCTTGACGGACTTCAATTTCTCAGCGGACTGGCGCCGTTTGTCACGGTCGGCCTCGTCCTCCTTTACTGGAGGCCTCGAGGACCGGACATCAATCCGTCCCTGCCAGATCAAAGACAGACTTGGAAAAAGGGAAGAAAGAAACCTAGAATCGAAGCTGTGCATAAGAAGAAAGCATACCAGATCGATCGAGCCCACATCGGGCCTCATGGGGAAGCCGTTAACGTGCTCCGGCTTAAAGTCACTAGCAATTGCAGCCCTGACCCGGGCTGCGACTTCGTCGTTCGCTGGAGCCTCATTGGACATCCGGCACGCCTCGAGGTCCCGAGATGAAACCCCAGGGCCCATCTCGTCCATCCTCAACGGTCGAGACATCAATGGGAGAACTCTCCGGTGATGAACGGCCGAGAGGACGAGAGCGGCAGTCAAGCCCTCCAGGCGAAGATTCTTCAGGGCGTCGAGGAGGGGGTCGAGCCACGATTGATGAGCTTGAACGACGCCGTTTGTCCAATCCGCAGGACGCTCCGTGATCAGGTGACCGGAGTAAGCGTGCAGGAGGTTGTCGTCGTTCTGCAGATAAAACCACTGAGAGTCCCAGCCGGCGTGGTTAGTCGACAACCCCACTGGGATGTACTCACGTGGCCTATCCGTCTTCCCCGTCTTCTGCACGAGATTGAGGCATCCCGCCCGCACGGGTTTCCTCACGCTAGTAGTTCTGGTGGGGGCGTTGAAAAGCTCGCCCCTATAGAGGTGGAGCCACAACTCCCAGTGGGGCATCATCCCCAGGTAGCCCTCACACACCGCGGCGAAGACCGCCGCGACAGTGATGGCGTTCGGGGAGAAGTGCTTGAGCTCCACCCCATAGTGGAGGCAGAGCGCCCGCATGAAGCGGCTCGGAGGAGCACCCGGGCCGTGGCGGTGGAATTTGGCGAACGACACCACGTAGCCCTCGGGCGGCTGGGGCTCCCTGTGGTCCGCCGGCGGCGCGATCCACTCTGGCGACGATAGCGAGGTGCGGCGGCGCAGGAGTCCTTCTCTCTCAAGCTCTTGCAACCGGCGCTCCGTCATCGACGACGGGCGCCAGTCGTCGGCGGCAACAAGTCTCACAGGCATCTTGGCTGGAAGGACGACGGATCCGCTACCGCTCGAGGGGGTGCGCGCGCGCGTGAGATGGCAAGGGAACTTAAGCAGCAAGAGAACGAAGGCAAGAGGGTGGAAGGCGGAAGAAAGAACAGAGGCAGCGCCACGGCGTATTTATAGGCAGCAGTCCGCCAACGGATAGATCCGAGAAATGAGGTAACCCCCCCCATAAATGCGCCGTCTAACGGTCCTTTCCCTCCTCACAGGTGGGGCGCTCCGAATTCCACACCAACAACAGTGTCGTAACATCTCCGCCTAAAAAGGCGCGCCCAACGGGCAAAAAGGCGAACCGCCATGACTCCTTCCTTACCTTGTAAGCCAAGGGATGTGCCCATGAAAGCCTCAGAGGTCAAAGGCTGGCCCACCGAAAGGGTTCGACAGCCGATCTCGAGCACCAGAGTCAGGGATCCCCAGCAAGTGGTCGAAGAATCGAGGCCCGCCTCGAAAACTCGCTGGGGATGTCCAAGGTAGGGTCGAGATAGTCGAGAGGAATCCCCCCGACGAGAGGCATCGAGCCGCTGGACTCTATCGAACGAGACCAGTATCCCCGACCACGTCGACCCCGCTTTATGAGAACGCCTCCGGGCTACAGCTGACCCCCTCGAAAGGGGCACAGGTTCTCACTTGGACTAACCGTTAGGAACTCAATTTGGGGTGGAAGACGCTCGCTCTATCGAGAGTACGTCGAAACCTCCACGCAAAACGAGCCAATCAGAACCTTCCACCACTGGTGTCGACAGCGTTTCTGCGAATTAGGCAATATAACTCTCGAAGGAGTCAAAAACTCCTCCAAGGGCTCGGGGGCTGCCCCCGCGGGGTCGCTCGCGCGTCCCCACGGAAACTCGACCAAGGAATACAGCCTCCACTCGAGCGCCAGCGCTCAAATGGAGACTCGGGGGCTACTGTCGAGGGTATCAGTAAGGGGTGTCTTAACTGATGCACATAACGAGATTACCCGTACGCAGATCGAGGCCCACAACTCGATGCTCTAGTCAGCCACACATACAGTCATCGACGACCGCAGCCTCGAAGACGGAAAAGGCGTCGAGCGAATCGCTCAGGAGCCGAGCACCAACTATCGTCGAATGCGGAAATAGGCTCGAGCGAATCGGGAAGCGTCGAGCGCAAGGACACTGTCCGCCGCCTGACGCGCGCACGAGAGCCAGGGCATTTAATGTGCCTGTCACTTTCCCACCTAACACGCTGGTCACGGGAAGCGTGATAAGGAACAGGCACCCATCCTGTCGTTCTTTTTGCAGCCTTCCCCACCAAACGACCCAGAGCATGTCAGGACGCGGGAAGCAGGGATGGAACATCTAATCAGGACCCCCTCGAGACAACCAAGGTTAGCGCTCCGGATATCAGGGCATTACACGGCGTCTGACCCTCGACCAGACATGGTTCCTTCTTGGAGATGAGTTGGGCGTCGACTGACAACACCGCAACCACTCCGCCGGATCTGCCGTCGTATCGTACAGGCGTGCGACCGGTGAACCAGCTCAAGACGGCGCGCAGAGCAGGATACAGGGGCACGCGTAATCATCATCAAGCTACCAAGACAGGACGGCTCGAGACCACGCCGGTACGGAGGCCTCGAGTAGGTCAGCGCGCCATGCCTCTATCGACCCCTACTCTGACACCTATACATGTACCCTAGGTCTCTCCTTGGTGCTATAAAAGGAAGGACCCGGGAATAGATAGAGATGACGCAACACTACGCTCATACGCAGTAGAACTCCCATATTCCATTTCACTCCATACCACGCTCCTATTCGCCCCTGTACAAGCACTTAGGTGCAAGATAATACAAACTTCCCTCCCCCGCTGGACGTAGGGCCTTCTCTTGCCCGAACCAGGATAAACCTTTGTGTCTTCTTGCATCACCATCTGGGAAAGGGAACACGCATACAAATTTACTCGTTGGTGTGACCCCCCGTGGGGAAAACACCGACAAGACAGAACCAAGATTCCACATGAGCCTCTTCACCAAGCAGTACCATCACGTGCGTCCAAAATATTTTCTTAGCCTATAGTGCATTAGGCACAAACCGTTTACCTATGTTGCACCGAAACTAACACTATCTCCAAGGAGACCGAAGTGAGATTCTATATGATACACTTCATCTAGGAGTAATATTGGGTTCTTCCAAACATATTTCTCAGCATATGGTACGTTCGATGCAATTCGTGCACTTATCTTGCTCAAGATTAGCACTATCTCCAAACAAAGCAAACTGAGCTTCCACTTGAGCCCCTTTACCTAGGAGTATCATCGGGTGCATCCAAAATGGTTTCTTAGCCTATGATGCATTAGGCACAAACCGTGTACCTATCTTGCACCAAAACTAACTCTGTCTCCAAACAGACCAAAGCGAGATTCCATATGACACATGTCATCTAGGAGTTATATTGGGATGCATCCAAATGGATTTCTTAGCATATGGTATGTTCCATGCAAACCGTGCACCAATCTTGCATCAAGGTTAGCACCATCTCCAAACAGATCGAACCGACCTTCCACTTGAGCCTCTTCACCTAGGATTATCATCGGGTGCTTCCATAATCGTTTCTCAGCCTATGGTGCATTACGCGCAAACCATGCACCAATCTTGCACCTAAACTAACACTGTCTCCAAACAGATTGAAGCGAGATTCCATATGACACACATGATCCAGGAGTTCTATCGGGTGCTTCCAAATTGATTTCTGAGAAGGTACGTTCCATGCAAACAATACACCTATCTTTCATCAAGATTAGCACTATCCCCAAATAGACCGAACTGAACTTTCACTTGAACCTCGTCACCTAGAAGTATCATTGGGAACTTCCATAACGATTTCTGAGCCTATGGTGCACTGGGCACAAACCATGCAACTATCTTGCACCGAAACTAATACTATCTCCAACTGGACCGAAGCAAGATTTCATATGATACACTTCCTCTAGTAGTTCCATCGAGTGCATATACAGTTCCATCGGGTTTGTCCAAATTGATTTCTGAGCATATGGTATGTTCCATGCAAACCGTGCACCTATCTTGCATCAAGATTAGAACTATCTCCAAACAGACAGAACAAAGATTCCACTTGAGCCTCTTCACCAAGGAGTACCATCGTTTGCGTCCAAAATAGTTTCTTAGCCTATGGTGCATTAGGCACAAACCGTGTACCTATCTTGCACCAAAACTAACACTATCTCCAAAGAGACCGAAGTGAGATTCTATATGACACACGTCATCTAGGAGTTCTATTGGTGCTTCCAAATATATTTCGAAGCATATGGTACGTTCCATGCAATTCATGCACCTATCTTGCATCAAGATTAGCACTATCCCCAAACAAAAGCAAACTGAGCTTCCACTTGAGCCCCTTTACCCAGGAGTATCATCGGGTGTATCCAAAATGGTTTCTTAGCCTATGATGCATTAGGCGCAAACTGTGTACCTATCTTGCACCAAAACTAACTCTGTCTCCAAACAGACCGAAGCGAGATTCCATATGACACATGTCATCTAGGAGTTCTATTAGGGTTTGTCCAAATGGATTTCTTAGCATATGGTATGTTCCATGCAAACCGTGCACCTATCTTGCATCAAGATTAGCACTATCTCCAAACAGATCAAACCGACCTTCCACTTGAGCCTCTTCACCTAGGATTATCATCGGGTGCTTCCATAATCGTTTCTCAGCCTATGGTGCATTATGCGCAAACCATGCACCAATCTTGCACCTAAACTAACACTGTCTCCAAACAGATTGAAGCGAGATTCCATATGACACACATGATCCAGGAGTTCCATCGGGTGCTTCCAAATTGATTTCTAAGAAGGTACGTTCAATGCAAACAATACACCTATCTTTCATCAAGATTAGCACTATCTCCAAATAGACCGAACCAAACTTTCATTTGAGCCTCTTCACCAAGGAGTACCATCGAGAACTTCCTCAAAGATTTCTGAGCCTATGGTGCACTGGGCACAAACCATGCAACTATCTTGCACTGAAACTAATACTATCTCCAACTGGACCGAAGCGAGATTCCATATGATACACTTCATCTAGTAGTTCCATCGGGTGCATCTACAGTTCCATCGGGTTTGTCCAAATTGATTTCTGAGCATATGGTATGTTCCATGCAAACCGTGCACCTATCTTGCATCAAGATAAGAACTATCTCCAAAAAGACAGAACAAAGATTCCACTTGAGCCTCTTCACCAAGGAGTACCATCGTGTGCGTCCAAAATAGTTTCTTAGCCTATGGTGCATTAGGCACAAACCGTGTACCTATCTTGCAGCGAAACTAACACTATCTCCAAAGAGACCAAGTGAGATTCTATATGACACACGTCATCTAGGAGTTCTATTGGGTGCTTCCAATTATATTTCGAAGCATATGGTACGTTCGATGCAATTCATGCACCTATCTTGCATCAAGATTATCACTATCTCGAAACAAAGCAATTTGAGCTTCCAGTTGAGCCCCTTTACCCAGGAGTATCATCGGGTGGATCCAAAATGGTTTCTTCGCCTATGATGCATTAGGCGCAAACTGTGTACCTATCTTGCACCAAAACTAACTCTGTCTCCAAACAGACCAAAGCGAGATTCTATATGACACATGTCATCTAGGAGTTCTATTGGGGTGCGTCCAAATGGATTTCTTTGCATACGGTTTGTTCCATGCAAACCGTGCACCTATCTTGCATCAAGATTAGCATGATCTCCAAACAGATCGAACTGACCTTCCACTTGAGCCTCTTCACCTAGGAGTACCATCGGGAACTTCCACAACGATTTCTGAGCCTATGGTGCACTGGGCACAAACCATGCAACTATCTTGCACCGAATCTAATACTATCTCCAACTGGACCGAAGCGAGATTCCATATGATACACTTCATCTAGTAGTTCCATTGGGTGCATCTACAGTTCCATCGAGTGTGTCCAAATTGATTTCTGAGCATATGGTATGTTCCATGCAAACCGTGCACATATCTTGCATCAAGATTAGAACTATCTCCAAACAGACAGAACCAAGATTCTACATGAGCCTCGTCACCAAGGAGTACCATCGCGTGCGTCCAAAATAGTTTCTTAGCCTATGGTGCATTAGGCACAAACCGTGTACCTATCTTGCACCGAAACTAACACTATCTCCAAAGAGACCGAAGTGAGATTCTATATGACACACGTCATCTAGGAGTTCTATTGGGTGCTTCCAAATATATTTCTAAGCATATGGTACGTTCGATGCAATTCGTGCACCTATCTTGCATCAAGATTAGCACTATCTCCAAACAAAGCAAACTGAGCTTCCAGTTGAGCCCCTTTACCCAGGAGAATCATCGGGTGGATCCAAAATGGTTTCTTAGCCTATGATGCATTAGGCGCAAACTGTGTTCCTATCTTGCACCAAAACTAACTCTATCTCCAAACAGACCAAAGCGAGATTCTGTATGACACATGTCATCTAGGAGTTCTATTGGGGTGCGTCCAAATGGATTTCTTTGCATATGGTATGTTCCATGCAAACCGTGCACCTATCTTGCATCAAGATTAGCACGATCTCCAAACAGATCGAACTGACCTTCCACTTGAGCCTCTTCACCTAGGAGTACCATCGGGAACTTCCACAATGATTTCTGAGCCTATGGTGCACTGGGCACAAACCATGCAACTATCTTTCACCGAAACTAATACTATCTCCAACTGGACCGAAGCGAGATTCCATATGATACACTTCATCTAGTAGTTCCATTGGGTGCATCTAAAGTTCCATCGGGTGTGTCTAAATTGATTTCTGAGCATATGGTATGTTCCATGCAAACCGTGCACCTATCTTGCATCAAGATTAGAACTATCTCCAAACAGACAGAACCAAGATTCCACATGAGCCTCGTCACCAAGGAGTACCATCGCGTGCGTCTAAAATAGTTTCTTAGCCTATGGTGCATTAGGCACAAACCGTGTACCTATCTTGCACCGAAACGAACACTATCTCCAAAGAGACCGAAGTGAGATTCTATATGACACACGTCATCTAGGAGTTCTATTGGGTGCTTCCAAATATATTTCGAAGCATATGGTACGTTCGATGCAATTCGTGCACCTATCTTGCATCAAGATTAGCACTATCTCCAAACAAAGCAAACTGAGCTTCCACTTGAGCCCCTTTACCCAGGAGCATCATCGGGTGCATCCAAAATGGTTTCTTAGCCTATGATGCATTAGGCGCAAACTGTGTACCTATCTTGCACCAAAACTAACTCTGTCTCCAAACAGACCAAAGCAAGATTCTATATGACACATGTCATCTAGGAGTTCTATTGGGGTGCGTCTAAATGGATTTCTTAGCATATGGTATGTTCCATGCAAACTGTAACACCCTAGGTGTTAAGCATGCACTTAGTCTTACCAAAGTCATGCATAAGCATTCCCATCAAGCATAAGCATCATGAGCATGACACTCTTTTTAAAAGTATGATTTTATGTGCATCATCTCATGTGTTCTAAATATGTTAAAAATATGATGCTTGCTTCTAAAATTGTGAAAAATTCAAATTAGGTTGATTTATGTGTGAGAAGAATTTAGAATATTTTTGTGCAATTTTTGGAGCTATGGAATTTGAGAAATGGGATTTATACAAAATATCCAAAATAACTTTATTTAAAAACCTAGAACTAAGTTTTAATTTGTAATTCAAATTCTATTTAGAATTTGGTCTTACCTATTAAAGCAAAGTTGTAGAGCTTTTAGTTTGGCACCACTTTGCTTTTGGGTGAAAATGGTGAAAATGATTTGAAAATGGTCAAAATGCTTTTGGAAGAGGATTTGAGAAAAGAAATCAAAAAAAAAATATAGAAAAGGGAAAGGGGGCGCTAGCAGGCCGCGGCCTCGCTTCTGGCCCGCTGGCCGAAGCCGGCCTGGCCCGCCCGCGCTCTCCCCTCCCCCTTCCCCGCGCTCGCGCCCGCGTCCGCGCGCGGACGGCCTCGCCGCGACGCCGTGGCGCGCCGGCAGGACTCGGCCGCCGCGTGGCGGGCATGCGGCAGCGAGGACGCGCCCCGATCGGCCACCAAAGCGCCCCGGTCGCGCTCGCCTCCGCCCCCGCTCCCATTTGCGCCCCTCAGCTCTCTCTCTCTCGCTCTCTCGCCATCGCCCCGCACGCGCAGAGCGCCGCCGTCGCCATTGGAGCCCGAGCTCCGCCTCGGCTGTTCCTCCTCCGTGCGTGCGCCATTCTTCAATTAGTTCTTCCCCGAGCTTCGCCTTCGCTCCGCCGTTGCGAAACGCTCATCTGAGCGCTCGGTAAGGCACGGTGAGCCCCGCTCGCCCTCGCTTTCTTCTCCGGCGAGAGCTCCGCCGCCGCACGCGTGGTCCGCGCGTCTCCATGCCTTCCGGTGCTGCGTAGTTGGCGCATCGTGTTCGCCTTGGCACCGCGATGCTCGCAAGCCCCTCCAGCCACGCTCTACCGAGCCGGCGTCCCGTACCGACGACGAGCAGCGCCGCCGCTCCGCCATGGCCGGTGGCGAGCCTGCTCCGGTCCGTTTTAGGCCGCGCAAATGGGTGCCCTAGGTCCGCCGTGAGCCGTAGAGCGTGTAGAGCCGCTTGATTCGCCGAAAGGGGTCGCCGACGGTGAGCTCCGGCTCGCCGGAGCTCCTCCCCCTCTGCGCTCTGACCAGCGGGCCCTGCTGGCAGGCGGGTCCGCTCGTCAGCGGCCGCGGGTGCACTGCACCGGGTGCACCTAGCGGGTCTCGGGGTGGAATTGATTTGTTTTCAGAAAAATAATTTCCAGGAAATGATTTAAATGTTCAAAAATCCATATCTTGATGAATATAGCTCCAAAAATGGTGAAATAAATTTTGGTGTGTTCCTTATTTCCAGATCTATATCCTAGTATGATTGCATGTCATGTTGGAGCAACTTTTCTGTGTGAATATATGTTATCCATGATTTTGTTAAACTTGGAAAATGCATAGTAAATGAAATATGGCTCAGAAAAATGTAAAATTTGTTTTGCTGGCTCTGCATGTGTGTTTAATCACTGAGAAAATATTGTGCATATTATTTGGTGTATAAATGAATTTATGGTAATTTAAATGCTTGCATGGCAGTACTTTATGATTTTTAATAATTAATTGGGTCATGCAATAAATCTGGAAAATTTTGTGGGTGTTTCTTATGATATTAGACAAATTGTAAAAATATGAAATCTGTTGTTTGACACTTATATCACAGTAGGATGATTATACTTGCCTTATTCATTAATCTTGTGATTTTTGTGGCTCAAAATAAGTAACCAAAAATTATGAAAAATTTACAGTAGACTTTATGATTAGCTAGTAGTCTCCTGTAATTTTTCTGGAATTTATTGATGAACAGAATTGCATGTGATTTTTAATGGGCTTAGAAATGAATAAAGAAAATTTTGAATGGTTGTGTATGTGGGTTGAATGGACTAAGTTGGGTTTGGTGTATCTTTGAAGCATCATGGAGGTTGCTGGTTGCATTTGAAAAATAATTATAGAAGAGAATGTAATAGATGTTTGATTCAATTGTTTATTCTTGGATGATGTTGACTACCTTGTAATAAGCATGACCAAGTGCATTACCTATGCATCATAACATGACTCCTTTGGTACTCTCTCATATAAGCATCCACTCGGGCATCTCGCACTCCACTCATGAGCATATATGCATCATACAGGCTCGCAGGAGAACGAAGTGGGACCCGAGGAACCCGAGGAGATACAGGAGCAGGAACCTCCGGAGGCACAGGAAACCGGAGAGGATTTGCAAGAGTGTCCGGATCACCGACCCAGCACGTTTGAGAAAGGCAAGCCCCGGAGCATTTTAAGTCTCCATATTCTCGCTAACTTATATAAAGTGCTATACTTATTCTACTGTATTGCATATTAAGTGATAGGACTTGCCTGATACCGTTGCTGCATATGTACTCCTTGTTATCCCTACTCGTTTATCTACCTTGTCCTATGTAGATAGGCGCGGAGTCTATGCTTAGCTTGCTTAGTCTGGTAGAAGTCGGGTGATGTCCTGTCACCTGCGAGATATAGGTGGATACCTGCTTGATTAAGCAGTGGTTGCTTGGGGAAAGAAATAACCAAGTGTGGAATGTAATTGGAGACCGGGCAGGGTCTTATGGTGGGTTGCCCATAGTGCCCCTACCTGTGTCGATTAAGGACCGATCGTTGACGGCCCTCTTGTCATGTTGAATGCATGCCCCACACTTAGCTGGAAGGATAAGTCATTCCGACCGCGAAGCCTGAACACTATCCGGGCCGGGAATCGAGCCGCCATGCGCTGTATTGGTGGTGGTTGAGGAGAACGACGAGGGCGCGGCGCGCAACCTGGGTATACCTTGGATACCTCGGTCGCCGGAACGGTCCTCGGGTACTGGTGGTGCCTGCCGAACCCGCGAATTGGTCCTGGATAGTGTAATACGGTGATCTGTAGCTCACTTGATCAGTGAGTGTGGTTTGTGTGGGGAATACCTCGCCAGCTGGTTAGAAATCGATTCGAATCGCCATCGCTCCTGGATAGTGAGCACTTGACATGAGCCCTGTCCTCGTAGTAAGGACTATGGAACACTTGGGTTATAATGAAACGGGTTTATGACTGCTGTGATGAGGTACTATAATAGTCTCATACTTGCTTGTAATAGCACAGGAGCAAACCTAGATAATAGATAATGATACTTTCAACTTGAGCAGATTAAAGGAAGAAAAGATTTATGTAGGTTCGGGTAATAAAACCTTGCGGTCTTTGCAAAATGGTTGTCAGCTACCCCACTAAATAGCCTTCATGATCCTTGATGAGTCTTTGTTTTAAGTTTATGACGGGTAAGTCTAGCTGAGTACCTTCTCGTACTCAGGGTTCTATTCCCATGTTGTTTTGCAGATGGCCAAATGTACTATGGTTATTGCATCCTCTGTCTGTACCCAGCTATGGGTGATGACTAGACCAAGGGCGATGGTCACTCCGTCTCTTCTTTTGCTTTTGTGGGAATGACCGAACTATGGCACTGTATCAGACTTATCGTGTGTGTTGTATTTTCGAACTATGAAGCTTCCGCTACTTGAAGAACTTGGTTTGTAATAACTTAAGTACTCCGATGTGTTTCATGAATGTTGTAATCTGGATGTACTTGTGGATGGCGGCCGCTAAACTTATTACGATCTTGGCTGTTATGCGATGTGTGGTTTGAAATCCTTCGAGATTTCACGGACTACCGGGATTATATGGGCTTAAGCGTGATGGTTCGACTATGCAAATGGTCACTATTAGGCTTAATCTCTTATAATTTGGTCGGTTCTGTTACACAAACCGTGCACCTATCTTGCATCAAGATTAGCACTATCTCCAAACAGATCGAACCGACCTTCCACTTGAGCCTCTTCACCTTGGAGTACCATCGGGAACTTTCACAACGATTTCTGAGCCTATGGTGCACTCGGCACAAACCATGCAACTATCTTGCACCGAAACTAATACTATCTCCAACTGGACCGAAGCGAGATTCCATATGATACACTTCATCTAGTAGTTCCATTGGGTGCATCTACAGTTCCATCAGGTGTGTCCAAATTGATTTCTGAGCATATGGTATGTTCCATGCAAACCGTGCACCTATCTTGCATCAAGATTAGAACTATCTCCAAACAGACAGAACCAAGATTCCACATGAGCCTCTTCACCAAGGAGTACCAACGCGTGCGTCCAAAATAGTTTCTTAGCCTATGGTGCATTAGGCTCAAACCGTGTACCTATCTTGCACCGAAACTAACACTATCTCCAAAGAGACCGAAGTGAGATTCTATTTGACACACGTCATCTAGGAGTTCTATTGGGTGCTTCCAAATATATTTCGAAGCATATGGTACGTTCGATGCAATTCGTGCACCTATCTTGCATCAAGATTAGCACTATCTCCAAACAAAGCAAACTGAGCTTCCACTTGAGCCCTTTTACTCAGGAGTATCATCGGGTGCATCCAAAATGGTTTCTTAGCCTATGATGCATTAGGCGCAAACTGTGTACCTATCTTGCACCAAAACTAACTCTGTCTCCAAACAGACCAAAGCGAGATTCTGTATGACACATGTCATCTAGGAGTTCTATTGGGGTGCGTCCAAATGGATTTCTTTGCATATGGTATGTTCCATGCAAACCGTGCACCTATCTTGCATCAAGATTAGCACGATCTCCAAACAGATCGAACTGACCTTCCACTTGAGCCTCTTCACCTAGGAGTACCATCGGGAACTTCCACAATGATTTCTGAGCCTATGGTGCACTGGGCACAAACCATGCAACTATCTTTCACCGAAACTAATACTATCTCCAACTGGACCGAAGCGAGATTCCATATGATACACTTCATCTAGTAGTTCCATTGGGTGCATCTAAAGTTCCATCGGGTGTGTCTAAATTGATTTCTGAGCATATGGTATGTTCCATGCAAACCGTGCACCTATCTTGCATCAAGATTAGAACTATCTCCAAACAGACAGAACCAAGATTCCACATGAGCCTCGTCACCAAGGAGTACCATCGCGTGCGTCTAAAATAGTTTCTTAGCCTATGGTGCATTAGGCACAAACCGTGTACCTATCTTGCACCGAAACGAACACTATCTCCAAAGAGACCGAAGTGAGATTCTATATGACACACGTCATCTAGGAGTTCTATTGGGTGCTTCCAAATATATTTCGAAGCATATGGTACGTTCGATGCAATTCGTGCACCTATCTTGCATCAAGATTAGCACTATCTCCAAACAAAGCAAACTGAGCTTCCACTTGAGCCCCTTTACCCAGGAGCATCATCGGGTGCATCCAAAATGGTTTCTTAGCCTATGATGCATTAGGCGCAAACTGTGTACCTATCTTGCACCAAAACTAACTCTGTCTCCAAACAGACCAAAGCAAGATTCTATATGACACATGTCATCTAGGAGTTCTATTGGGGTGCGTCTAAATGGATTTCTTAGCATATGGTATGTTCCATGCAAACTGTAACACCCTAGGTGTTAAGCATGCACTTAGTCTTACCAAAGTCATGCATAAGCATTCCCATCAAGCATAAGCATCATGAGCATGACACTCTTTTTAAAAGTATGATTTTATGTGCATCATCTCATGTGTTCTAAATATGTTAAAAATATGATGCTTGCTTCTAAAATTGTGAAAAATTCAAATTAGGTTGATTTATGTGTGAGAAGAATTTAGAATATTTTTGTGCAATTTTTGGAGCTATGGAATTTGAGAAATGGGATTTATACAAAATATCCAAAATAACTTTATTTAAAAACCTAGAACTAAGTTTTAATTTGTAATTCAAATTCTATTTAGAATTTGGTCTTACCTATTAAAGCAAAGTTGTAGAGCTTTTAGTTTGGCACCACTTTGCTTTTGGGTGAAAATGGTGAAAATGATTTGAAAATGGTCAAAATGCTTTTGGAAGAGGATTTGAGAAAAGAAATTCAAAAAAAAAATATAGAAAAGGGAAAGGGGGCGCTAGCAGGCCGCGGCCTCGCTTCTGGCCCGCTGGCCGAAGCCGGCCTGGCCCGCCCGCGCTCTCCCCTCCCCCTTCCCCGCGCTCGCGCCCGCGTCCGCGCGCGGACGGCCTCGCCGCGACGCCGTGGCGCGCCGGCAGGACTCGGCCGCCGCGTGGCGGGCATGCGGCAGCGAGGACGCGCCCCGATCGGCCACCAAAGCGCCCCGGTCGCGCTCGCCTCCGCCCCCGCTCCCATTTGCGCCCCTCAGCTCTCTCTCTCTCGCTCTCTCGCCATCGCCCCGCACGCGCAGAGCGCCGCCGTCGCCATTGGAGCCCGAGCTCCGCCTCGGCTGTTCCTCCTCCGTGCGTGCGCCATTCTTCAATTAGTTCTTCCCCGAGCTTCGCCTTCGCTCCGCCGTTGCGAAACGCTCATCTGAGCGCTCGGTAAGGCACGGTGAGCCCCGCTCGCCCTCGCTTTCTTCTCCGGCGAGAGCTCCGCCGCCGCACGCGTGGTCCGCGCGTCTCCATGCCTTCCGGTGCTGCGTAGTTGGCGCATCGTGTTCGCCTTGGCACCGCGATGCTCGCAAGCCCCTCCAGCCACGCTCTACCGAGCCGGCGTCCCGTACCGACGACGAGCAGCGCCGCCGCTCCGCCATGGCCGGTGGCGAGCCTGCTCCGGTCCGTTTTAGGCCGCGCAAATGGGTGCCCTAGGTCCGCCGTGAGCCGTAGAGCGTGTAGAGCCGCTTGATTCGCCGAAAGGGGTCGCCGACGGTGAGCTCCGGCTCGCCGGAGCTCCTCCCCCTCTGCGCTCTGACCAGCGGGCCCTGCTGGCAGGCGGGTCCGCTCGTCAGCGGCCGCGGGTGCACTGCACCGGGTGCACCTAGCGGGTCTCGGGGTGGAATTGATTTGTTTTCAGAAAAATAATTTCCAGGAAATGATTTAAATGTTCAAAAATCCATATCTTGATGAATATAGCTCCAAAAATGGTGAAATAAATTTTGGTGTGTTCCTTATTTCCAGATCTATATCCTAGTATGATTGCATGTCATGTTGGAGCAACTTTTCTGTGTGAATATATTTTATCCATGATTTTGTTAAACTTGGAAAATGCATAGTAAA
>NW_018396426.1:42838-52850 GCF_000003195.3 Sorghum bicolor | reverse complement strand
CACTCGCGTCCTGTTATGGTATGTTCCATGCAAACCGTGCACCTATCTTGCATCAAGATTAGAACTATCTCCAAACAGACAGAACCAAGATTCCACATGAGCCTCTTCACCAAGGAGTACCAACGCGTGCGTCCAAAATAGTTTCTTAGCCTATGGTGCATTAGGCTCAAACCGTGTACCTATCTTGCACCGAAACTAACACTATCTCCAAAGAGACCGAAGTGAGATTCTATTTGACACACGTCATCTAGGAGTTCTATTGGGTGCTTCCAAATATATTTCGAAGCATATGGTACGTTCGATGCAATTCGTGCACCTATCTTGCATCAAGATTAGCACTATCTCCAAACAAAGCAAACTGAGCTTCCACTTGAGCCCTTTTACTCAGGAGTATCATCGGGTGCATCCAAAATGGTTTCTTAGCCTATGATGCATTAGGCGCAAACTGTGTACCTATCTTGCACCAAAACTAACTCTGTCTCCAAATAGACCAAAGTGAGTTTCTATATGACACATGTCATCTAGGAGTTCTATCGGGTGCGTCCAAATTGATTTCTGAGAATATGGTATGTTCCATGCAAACCGTACACCTATCGTTCATCAAGATTAGCACTATCTCCAAACAGACCGAACCGAGCTTTCACTTGAGCCTCTTTGTAACAGAACCGCCCAATTTACAAGAGATCAACTATGAAAAACTCCCGCCAAAGCAGTTGCTTTAACATAATCGAACTCTCATAAACCCGGTAGTCCATGAAATCACGAGGGATTTCAAACCAACCATCTTACAAGCCAAGATCGTAGTGATTCAACATAACAAGTCACATGTTACATCCATTTCACAAGTAGTTTGATATACATCGGAGTTCAAGATAGTTATTACAACTTAAGTTGAAAAGTAGCGGAAGCAAAGTAATTTGAAACTAATATTGCCCTTATTTCAAATACATGCCAGTATCCAGGTCAACTCCAACAAAAGCAACATAGATAAGGTAACTAAGAAGGATCATGCCCATGATCTTACTCCTCTAATATGGTAGGAGTCATCCAACTCTTGCAGTAGCCATGATACATCACAACCTGCAACAAGTGGGAATAAACCCTGAGTACGAGAAGGTACTCAGCTAGACTTACCCGTCATAAACCAGAAATAATATGACACCAAGGAGTATGCAAGGCTTTATTGGTGGGGCTAGCTTGACAACACTTTTTGCATAAAAAGCTTAAGTTGCAACTAAGTAATCCTTTCAGGTATTTAGCTCAAGTTAATAATCATTACCTGTCATCTATATTAGCACCTGTACTAAAGCAATCACTTGATTAAGATACAATAGTAGTACCCATATTTGATGTGGCATTTCCCACATCATCATCATACCATAACCATCCAAGTGTTCCATAAACATTACTACGAGGACGGGGCTCAAGTCAAGTGCTCACTATCCAGGAGCGATGGCGATTCGAATCGATTTCTGACCAGCTGGCGAGTTATTCCCCACACAAACCACACTCACTGATCAAGTGAGCTACAGGTCACCGTATTACACTATCCAGGACCAATTCGCGGGTTCGGCAGGCATCGCCAGTACCCGAGGACTGTTCCGGCGACCGAGGTATCCAAGGTATACCAAGGTTGCGCGTCGCGCCCTCGTCGTTCTCCTCAACCATCACCAATACAGCGCATGGCGGCTCAACTCCCGGCCCGGATAGTGTTCAGGCTTCGCGGTCGGAACGACTTATCCTTCCAGCTAAGTGTGGGGCATGCTTTCAACATGACAAGAGGGCCGTCAACGATCGGTCCTTAATCGACACAGGCGGGGATAGGTAGGCACCCAAGACCTCCATGCCTTGTTGCTTCTCTATCATCGTCCCGCCCGGTCTCCAATTATTCATCCTCATCACTTGGTTATTTCCATGATAGCATATATAGCCAATCTTTTCAGGTGTCCACCTATCTCGCTCAGGTGACGGGACATCACCTGGCTTCTACCGGTCTAAGCATAGCTAAGCATTTAGATTCGATCCTGAATCTACATAGGGTTATAGGTATATTTGCTGGACAAGGAGTGTTATATGCAGCAAGGGTTTCACCCAACTCCTATACTTAATGCAACAATACATATATAACATGTATTCTCAACTGCATTCAAAAGTAGTGGGAGACTTATAATGCTCCGGGGCTTGCCTGGGATCAACACTGAGTCAGTTCAGTTAGTGGCTCCATCTTGGTGACATCTTAGGTCACAACACTTGTTTAGTCCTTCCACCTTCAGGATGGGTCCACCCAACACCGTCTTCGGGTTTGTTCCCACACCAAGACCTTCACGTGATACATCTACCGCACCTAGATGAGATGCAAGATGCAAGTGCATGAATATGCGGAATAGTGACACAACATGCATTACATAAAAGTATGCAAGACACATGCCTCTAAGTTATTTAACTAACATCACACAACCAAATATTTAGAAAACATATCAATAATGACACGAGTTTTACAAGGTTACAAGTGTATGACTTAATCACCATTAAAGACATGAATCACAGTTTGCACACAACAAGTAAAACAATCAAGCATTCATGCATTTTCAGCAATTTTGGACATACATGCAACAACTCAGTAAATAAATCATAACTGGAGTTACACAACTCCAAAAACTATGCAATTGGACATTCTGGAAAGAATATAAAATTATCTACAATTCATCTTTAATCATATCAGTATGATTAACAATTTAACCAAATCAAACATGCATGACCATATAATCTGGTCCAGGAATTTCCAGAGAACAAGCAATTCAAAGGACGAACTTCATACTACTGTAACTCACAAACCACTTAGCCAAATGACATGAAACTTTACAACAAGATATATTAGTAAGTTATCTACATCTTTTCTATATACAAGTTTCACAGAAAACATAATTTATATCATGGAATTAATTGCACAATCAAAACTGCTCATGCTGCCAAACAGTAGAAGTACAATTACAACTGAAAACTGATAGGCAATTCAAGGAAGCATAACTGGAGTTGTCGACCTCCAGCCAACATGATTCTTATATTTTTGGAAAGCTTATAAAGTTACCTACAACTTTCTTATTATCATCTAAATATGAATCTAGAGTTAACAAGGTCAATTAATCCCATGAAGATATCTCTGTCCAAAACACAGACAGAATCTGTCATGCTACATTAAACACCCATAACATGAGTTTCACATGTCCATAAATTATGGTTATATACTTTCTAGAAAGCTTACTAAATTGTGAACAACTTTGTTATAAACATCTAGAGCTAAATATACAACTAACAAGGTCTTACATTACAAACAATGCAACCCTGTCTGGATTTAGACAGAAACTGAAACAATACTTTAAACTACTATAACTAAACATGTGATTAACCAAAAATTGTGCTACTTATATTTCTGGAAAGCTTATGAAAAGTACTACAACTCATATATTTTCATCAAGGCCTGATTCACAACTTAACTAAGCCAAACAATACAAACATGCAGACCTACTCACAATAGGAGCAAAGCAACAAAGGGCATTTGTTATTTTTATACCTCTTAATCTATCAATCCTAAAATCATTCAAATTTTAACAGACATCAAGAAGCATATGAAAAGCATGTCACAATATTTTCACATTTATTTGGGAAATACTACAGCATTTATGAAAAAGACAAATATAACAAGGAATTAAAACCTAACTGCATAAATCTATTTTTACGACTAAAACTTCAAACTAAACCATGCCATATTATAGATCTACTGCATAGAGAATTTCATAAGGATTCCAAAAAGTCCACATTTGCTATTTTACGATTTCTCTACAGTTTATTATGATTTTCCAAACTTCAGTCATATGAAAGAAAAACAGATTTGCACAGAGACCCTTGAGATATCCGCAAAACAAACTACAACCAAGAGGTCCCTGCAGGTACTATTCACATGAGTCACAGCTTCGCAAAACGACCCCTGCTCTTCTTCGAATTGTTGAGCAGGTCCCTAACGGGAGAGAAAACAGAGCATCGACGGGGAGCTCGCCGTGGACGGCCGGAGGAGGCACTCCGGCGGCGAGATAAGGGCTAGCGAGGGTGGAGGCAACCCTTGCGCACCCGATGACGGCCCTGGCTCGACCCACGGCCGCTCGAGGCCAGTAGGCCATGGAGGCAGTGGCCCGCACCATGGCAGCTCCGGCCACCTAGGTCTGCAAGCGACGACACGACTCAGGAGGCAGCGCAGGGGAGGAAGCATGGTGTTCGGAGGTCGATGGTGACGCCGGCTGAGATGGATGAGGCTCCAAGAGGCAAGAACGCCGACGGCAAGGAGCTTCGTCGGACGTCCATGGTGGACGCGGCCACACTTGCGCGCCCGAGTGGCAATGGCAAGGGTGAGCGCCTGAGAGGGAGGGCGAGTAAATGGGAGTGGAGAGGAGCTCGGTCGCAGCCCTCCCCATCAGCAGCAGGTCATGGCAGATGAGGTGGGGGTCTTGCTGGTGCATGGGCGACACGCAGGCAAAACGTCGAGCACGTGGCGTGCAGCAAAGTAGGGAAGGTGGGACGCCGGTTTGGGCCACTTCTGGGCCGAATTGGACCTTGGGCCAAAAACGAAGTTTGCTCAGCCCGTCGTGCACTACAACTTTGATTAAGCGTGCTAAGTCATTAGACCAACAGATTAGAAGATAATTAGATACCAAATCACGAGTGTCAACGTATTGAAGATGATTAGGAAAACCAAGAATTGATGGCCCAAACCATGTCAAACTTGATGCAACTTTTTACATAACCTTCTCCAAACAATTATCCACAACTTTTACTTTTGGACCAACTTGAGTTGCTTAACAAAAACACGAGAACGCGGCATGCCAATGGGTCAACGTCCGTTTAGCGATAAAATAATCTTTTGCTGTTTTGGGAGCTACTTTTAGATACCCAAATGAACTCCAAAATTGATGATACTTGATCCATTGCTTTCATCAAGAAGAGTAGTCCAACTCATATTAAGGAATGTAATTGAGTTACCATATGAATTTGCATAATAAAACGTCACGAAGGAGCTAACTCACTGCTGTCCTTCTAGGGACTTAGAACTATTTCTCAGGGCTCAAAAACAGCAGCTGATTCGAACTTCGAGCCTCTGTTTGAACTGTTTGCAGGCTGATTTGGTTCTTGACCTTTGAATAAAGTTTCTTCTACAGAAGCAAAACCACAACTTTCATTTAGGGTCAAACCTCATAACTGCAACCGAAGTCAATCTTTCACCTTGGTCAAAGCAGTAACCCGATAAAGCTCCAAATAGGGTTTTAGGCCAATTCAAGCATTTTCATGACATAAGCTCAACATGAACCCTTCATGACTTTTGTTGTATAATTCATCTAGTGCCATATGAACATGTTTTCAAGGGTTGTTTGATGACCCATGATTCTATTTCCTTAATAGAGCCATTCCGGCAAGGATATAACTTATCATTTTATGTGACTTCTTGATTCCAAACTTCACCAAACTTTTCCAGAGACCAACATAGATTGGGATGGGTATAAGACACATGAAAAAGGTTCCATTAGCATCATCCACACATACCTTTGAAAAAGGCATATATGCAAGCAAGGTTGCATCCACCAAGCCCAAGTTGGGGTTTACTTTCATAGATTGACTTTGACCTTCTTTATTACCATTGAACTTGTCATGTTTGAGCTCAAATCTAGTATTTAGCAAGTGACAAACACCTGGGGTGTTACAGCCTTCCCCCCTTAAAAGAATCTCGTCCCGAGATTCGGTGCAAAAGACTTTCAAGGGAAGAAAACAATGTCATCCATCTCCCAACATCAGCGATAACAGTGGGCTACTTTGCTTGGAACATCAGAGATGCAAACTTGGTCCGAACATTTCATGATACTTGCTCTTCATAGTAAACCTTTATTTGGAGAATCTCCCTTTTTGTTTGACTTTAGTGAAGCATTGTTACTTTGGGAGGAATCCAAGACAAACTGTTCCATGTACTTTGTTTCTGGTTGTTTAGAGCCTAAGGAGCTACTTGTACCATTAGCTTCTTTAGTGAAACTAATGCAAGCCATACGAACCCACTCACAAATAAGCGTGCCGTCTTCCCCCTATCTTGCTTATTACTGTTTTTCACACCACTTCACAAGCTTCTAAGGGTTGCGCATTATAGTGATTCCAGGCTCATTCACAAGATTTGAAAAGCAGTCCTCTACCAAAATGGTTGGAGTGTAACTTTCCATGCATGCAGTTCTCCTTCTCTAATGACAACATAGTACTGACCACCCGATTAAGAGAACAGTGAATGTGATAGCTGACTCTGTTGGTTTCATGCCTTCCATGATCATTTACTTTAATGGGATTCTTGTATCCAAACAACAACAGTTATCTGGGTTGAATCAGATGTAACTTCTTGGGTAACACATAGAAGGTAACCAAGGCATGTAAGAATGGATAACCACTACTGACAAAGGATGATAGTGGGGTCCATAGGTCTCCAACTGTTGCAAGTGTTCAACCAACTAAAGAAATAGTTTACCACCAAGTAGGTTAAGCATGACCTTTCTTCATGATGCAGTTGCATAAGAGTTAGGTTGACTTGTACCATAGAAAAACCAACCCAAAGGAACTACTTTTGTTTTTGAGGTTTCCTTTTTAAGATCAGTCGGTAGCTCTGATATTGAAAATCTATTGACTGACACCTTTCAAAACATTTTTTGATTTGCACTGGCACAAATGGGTATAAAGAATCTTATTTCAGCATATAAGCATTATCTATGCAGCAAGACATTGCCCACAATGTAATCCATGGCACCAAAACAAACACCACTTTCTACGCAAAGGATGATCCATATCAAAACTAAGATTGTAGATTTCTACCCCTTTTGGGTTTTGGTTCATATTTCACCAATTATCACTCACATCCCCATGAAATTTGGTAGAAATACAGATCCATGAGTCTTCTAACCTCTCACCAAAATTCAGCTCAAAGAGGTACCATTTGTGTAGGCAGAACATATACATACTAAACTTGTTCGGTGCTAAAAGGGCAGCATTCCTGACTGACAAGACATCTCTCAACTCCACAGTTTAATTCACTATTTGACGAAATATATCCTTTGCGATTGTCAATCCATCATTGCCTTGCTTAAGATTAGCCTTGTTACTAGAAACCAATCAATTGGCTCTCGGCACTAAAATTTCCAAAGCTCCACTCTTAACCACAACAATTGCGGTTGACGCTTAACCATTAGTCACCTTCAAAGCCAGGAGATAAGGATTCATGATAAAGATGGTTGACTTTAGTTGTATCACCATGACACACATAAAGATCAAGACTTAGGAAAACTAAATCATAAGCACAATGGTGATGATCGATGCTTGTTCAACAGATAACTTGTCCAACATTAAGTGTCATGTGTCCTTTGGTTTGGCGTGGATGACCAATGTTGCTCATTAAATGGCCATCATCATTGCAGGGATAGTTAAATGGTGTCACTTGTCTACCATCTCGTGCAGTCCATTAATGTTTATGTCAGTGACCCATTCTTCAAAGGTAATCCTCTTTGTAACTTCATAGGGAGTTCTCTTACTTGTGCATGAAGTAAGGATCTTTTGATCAAATTTGGATAGACAATTAAGGACAAACTCATGATGAGATGACACATTGGTGTAGTTCTATAATAGAGCCGGGCTAGCAATCAACGATACCAGTGCGTGCCGAGCAGCACAACCATGTGTCGGCCGCCACAAGGGGCTCTCGGTTTCGTCACGGCACCATAAATCATTAACCAAGGCACCATTACTGAACATACAACCCAAAGGAAATCTCTCATGGTAAAAATTGGGTTGCATAGCAGCGAGCACTTTGCAAAAGAGGGGGTATCAACTGAGATAGTCATGAGATTAGAGGTCCACAAGGAGGTGATCTAAAGATTAAACATAGTACTAGAGAACATAGATCACATGATATTAAGACGGATAAACACCCAGAGACTCAAGAGAGTTGGAGATAAAACGATTGAGATTTGAAAGATTGAGTCAATACAGGGATTAGGGGATGGATACACAACATTCAAGAGCTAACAACCATGCACAAACTCAAGCTCTTTATCATTGGAATCTACTTGGAGACAACCATGAGATTAAAGTGACATGAGTGTTATTCTAAGATAAGGCTCTTCAACACTCGCATGCTTACTAAGGACAAAAAGGTAACAACTATGACACTACCTAGTTAACAACACATCCACTCATGTATCAAGGTTTTAAGCAAACATGTGAGAACATGAATCACACTATCTCCAACAATCATTACTAAGCACAAAGTTTTGCAGATAACAAGCAGTCATCTAAAGCAACACTAGTACACCTGAACATACATAACATGATGGTAAGGTGTTTTTATCTTTTACTTTCTTTTACTAGAAAGGTGCATATTTGTTCTCCAGTTGTGAAAACAAATTTTTAACTTATGCTTAAAAGACTAGTCATCTTAGAGATGTGCATCATACTGACAGGATGCACAGATCAACCACAACACGGGCAAAACAAAGCTAATCACACTTTATTTTCAATTATAGCCATTCAAGCAACATGGAGCAAAACATTTCATCTAACTCCACACAAGCAAGATGACACACATTGATTCACAAGTTATTTATTACTGGAACAAGGGTGAGATAAGCATAGTTATACATAAGGCAACAATCATGATGATGCATGCTTCGTCCTATTCGTCCTCACAAAATTGCCAGCCTAAGGTGGCAATCACGTTCTATGTCGGTGGCATAACACGTACACTCTCGTCATATAGCTAGTCGTAATATTCAATTTACGCATCCGTGGTTAGTGTACCTGCAGAAAATTCATTTCAGCCCACCCACAGTATGAAACATGCAGTACAAGATTTAAAAGCTATGCGCTCCACACACGTGTATCCCATACCCGTATGTGTAGTGCTAATACCCACATCATCGTCCTAGTGACGGCATCGCCTCTAAGGACGGAATCACCCATCATGCGATACCTTTTCATAAGCACATGTAAAATGTGCACATGATCCAGTACCAAAAGCACTTCCCTAGATCGGCGGTGTATCCGATCATGCTCTCACAACTCACACTTACCGAGGCGTAGAGGAAGAAATGATCCATACATTACCATTCAAATGAATGGCACTCATACTATTGCACGCCGTATGAGCAACGAAACAGAAATATGATGCAGAAACCCCCAAGTCGGTACTTAAATAAGCCACCTAAAGGTCCTTATTTGGGCATAAAGGACATGACCACTGGCATACTTAGATAAAACCTTTTTAGATTTGAACACACCTTTATCTATAATAGCTATAAGTTGTCAAAAACTAATTTTAGAAAACAAAATCTTTTGTTTTAAATACACATATGACAAGTTTAATGTTGAACCTGGCTCCGATACCAGCTGTAACAGAACCGCCCAATTTACAAGAGATCAACTATGAAAAACTCCCGCCAAAGCAGTTGCTTTAACATAATCGAACTCTCATAAACCCGGTAGTCCGTGAAATCACGAGGGATTTCAAACCAACCATCTTACAAGCCAAGATCGTAGTGATTCAACATAACAAGTCACATGTTACATCCATTTCACAAGTAGTTTGATATACATCGGAGTTCAAGATAGTTATTACAACTTAAGTTGAAAAGTAGCGGAAGCAAAGTAATTTGAAACTAATATTGCCCTTATTTCAAATACATGCCAGTATCCAGGTCAACTCCAACAAAAGCAACATAGATAAGGTAACTAAGAAGGATCATGCCCATGATCTTACTCCTCTAATATGGTAGGAGTCATCCAACTCTTGCAGTAGCCATGATACATCACAACCTGCAACAAGTGGGAATAAACCCTGAGTACGAGAAGGTACTCAGCTAGACTTACCCGTCATAAACCAGAAATAATATGACACCAAGGAGTATGCAAGGCTTTATTGGTGGAGCTAGCTTGACAACACTTTTGC
>NW_018396426.1:38334-42598 GCF_000003195.3 Sorghum bicolor | reverse complement strand
GGTTCGGCAGGCACCGCCAGTACCCGAGGACCGTTCCGGCGACCGAGGTATCCAAGGTATACCAAGGTTGCGCGCCGCGCCCTCGTCGTTCTCCTCAACCATCACCAATACAGCGCATGGCGGCTCGACTCCCGGCTCAGATAGTGTTCAGGCTTCGCGGTCGGAACGACTTATCCTTCCAGCTAAGTGTGGGGCATGCGTTCAACATGACAAGAGGGCCGTCAACGATCGGTCCTTAATCGACACAGGCGGGGATAGGTAGGCACCCAAGACCTCCATGCCTTGTTGCTTCTCTATCATCGTCCCGCCCGGTCTCCAATTATTCATCCTCATCACTTGGTTATTTCCATGATAGCATATATAGCCAATCTTTTCAGGTGTCCACCTATCTCGCTCAGGTGACGGGACATCACCTGGCTTCTACCGGTCTAAGCATAGCTAAGCATTTAGATTCGATCCTGAATCTACATAGGGTTATAGGTATATTTGCTGGACAAGGAGTGTTATATGCAGCAAGGGTTTCACCCAACTCCTATACTTAATGCAACAATACATATATAACATATATTCTCAACTGCATTCAAAAGTAGTGGGAGACTTATAATGCTCCGGGGCTTGCCTGGGATCAACACTGAGTCAGTTCAGTTAGTGGCTCCATCTTGGTGACATCTTAGGTCACAACACTTGTTTAGTCCTTCCACCTTCAGGATGGGTCCACCCAACACCGTCTTCGGGTTTGTTCCCACACCAAGACCTTCACGTGATACATCTACCGCACCTAGATGAGATGCAAGATGCAAGTGCATGAATATGCGGAATAGTGACACAACATGCATTACATAAACGTATGCAAGACACATGCCTCTAAGTTATTTAACTAACATCACACAACCAAATATTTAGAAAACATATCAATAATGACATGAGTTTTACAAGGTTACAAGTGTATGACTTAATCACCATTAAAGACATGAATCACAGTTTGCACACAACAAGTAAAACAATCAAGCATTCATGCATTTTCAGCAATTTTGGACATACATGCAACAACTCAGTAAATAAATCATAACTGGAGTTACACAACTCCAAAACCTATGCAATTGGACATTCTGGAAAGAATATAAAATTATCTACAATTCATCTTTAATCATATCAGTATGATTAACAAGTTAACCAAATCAAACATGCATGACCATATAATCTGGTCCAGGAATTTCCAGAGAACAAGCAATTCAAAGGACGAACTTCATACTAACTCACAAACCACTTAGCCAAATAACATGAAACTTTACAACAAGATATATTAGTAAGTTATCTACATCTTTTCTATATACAAGTTTCACAGAAAACATAATTTATATCATGGAATTAATTGCACAATCAAAACTGCTCATGCTGCCAAACAGTAGAAGTACAATTACAACTGAAAACTGATAGGCAATTCAAGGAAGCATAACTGGAGTTGTCGACCTCCAGCCAACATGATTCTTATATTTTTGGAAAGCTTATAAAGTTACCTACAACTTTCTTATTATCATCTAAATATGAATCTAGAGTTAACAAGGTCAATTAATCCCATGAAGATATCTCTGTCCAAAACACAGACAGAATCTGTCATGCTACATTAAACACCCATAACATGAGTTTCACATGTCCATAAATTATGGTTATATACTTTCTAGAAAGCTTACTAAATTGTGAACAACTTTGTTATAAACATCTAGAGCTAAATATACCACTAACAAGGTCTTACATTACAAACAATGCAACCCTGTCTGGATTTAGACAGAAACTGAAACAATACTTTAAACTACTATAACTAAACATGTGCTTAACCAAAAATTGTGCTACTTATATTTCTGGAATGCTTATGAAAATTACTAAAACTCATATATTTTCATCAAGGCCTGATTCACAACTTAACTAAGCCAAACAATACAAACATGCAGACCTACTCACAATAGGAGAAAAGCAACAAAGGGCATTTGTTATTTTTATACCTCTTAATCTATCAATCCTAAAATCATTCAAATTTTAACAGACATCAAGAATCATATGAAAAGCATGTCACAATATTTTCACATTTATTTGGGCAATACTACAGCATTTATGAAAAAGACAAATATAACAAGGAATTAAAACCTAACTACATAAATCTATTTTTACGACTAAAACTTCAAACTAAACCATGCCATATTATAGATCTACTGCATAGAGAATTTCATAAGGATTCCAAAAAGTCCACATTTGCTATTTTACGATTTCTCTACGGTTTATTATGATTTTCCAAACTTCAGTCATATGAAAGAAAAACAGATTTGCACAGAGACCCTTGAGATATCCGCAAAACAAACTACAACCAAGAGGTCCCTGCAGGTACTATTCACATGAGTCACAGCTTCGCAAAACGACCCCTGCTCTTCTTCGAATTGTTGCAGCAGGTCCCTAACGGGAGAGAAAACAGAGCATCGACGGGGAGCTCGCCGTGGACGGCCGGAGGAGGCACTCCGGCGGCGAGATAAGGGCTAGCGAGGGTGGAGGCAACCCTTGCGCACCCGATGACGGCCCTAGCTCGACCCACGGCCGCTCGAGGCCAGTAGGCCATGGAGGCAGTGGCCCGCACCATGGCAGCTCCGGCCACCTAGGTCTGCAAGCGACGACACGACTCAGGAGGCAGCGCAGGGGAGGAAGCATGGTGTTCGGAGGTCGATGGTGACGCCGGCTGAGATGGATGAGGCTCCAAGAGGCAAGAACGCCGACGGCAAGGAGCTTCGTCGGACGTCCATGGTGGACGCGGCCACACTTGCGCGCCCGAGTGGCAATGGCAAGGGTGAGCGCCTGAGAGGGAGGGCGAGTGAATGGGAGTGGAGAGGAGCTCGGTCACAGCCCTCCCCATCAGCAGCAGGTCATGGCAGATGAGGTGGGGGTCTTGCTGGTGCATGGGCGACACGCAGGCAAAACGTCGAGCACGTGGCGTGCAGCAAAGTAGGGAAGGTGGGACGCCGGTTTGGGCCACTTCTGGGCCGAATTGGACCTTGGGCCAAAAACGAAGTTTGCTCAGCCCGTCGTGCACTACAACTTTGATTAAGCGTGCTAAGTCATTAGACCAACAGATTAGAAGATAATTAGATACCAAATCACGAGTGTCAACGTATTGAAGATGATTAGGAAAACCAAGAATTGATGGCCCAAACCATGTCAAACTTGATGCAACTTTTTACATAACCTTCTCCAAACAATTATCCACAACTTTTACTTTTGGACCAACTTGAGTTGCTTAACAAAAACACGAGAACGCGGCATGCCAATGGGTCAACGTCCGTTTAGCGATAAAATAATCTTTTGCTGTTTTGGGAGCTACTTTTAGATACCCAAATGAACTCCAAAATTGATGATACTTGATCCATTGCTTTCATCAAGAAGAGTAGTCCAACTCATATTAAGGAATCTAATTGAGTTAGCATATGAATTTGCATAATAAAACGTCACGAAGGAGCTAACTCACTGCTGTCCTTCTAGGGACTTAGAACTATTTCTCAGGGCTGAAAAACAGCAGCTGATTCGAACTTCGAGCCTCTGTTTGAACTGTTTGCAGGCTGATTTGGTTCTTGACCTTTGAATAAAGTTTCTTCTACAGAAGCAAAACCACAACTTTCATTTAGGGTCAAACCTCATAACTACAACGGAATTCAATCTTTCACCTTGGTCAAAGCAGTAACCCGATAAAGCTCCAAATAGGGTTTTAGGCCAATTCAAGCATTTTCATGACATAAGCTCAACATGAACCCTTCATGACTTTTGTTGTATAATTCATCTAGTGCCATATGAACATGTTTTCAAGGGTTGTTTGATGACCCATGATTCTATTTCCTTAATAGAGCCATTCCGGCAAGGATATAACTTATCATTTCATGTGACTTCTTGATTCCAAACTTCACCAAACTTTTCCAGAGACCAACATAGATTGGGATGGGTATAAGACACATGAAAAAGGTTCCATTTGCATCATCCACGCATACCTTTGAAAAAGGCATATATGCAAGCAAGGTTGCATCCACCAAGCCCAAGTTGGGGTTTACTTTCATAGATTGACTTTGACCTTCTTTATTACCATTGAACTTGTCATGTTTGAGCTCAAATCTAGTATTTAGCAAGTGACAAACACCTAGGGTGTTACACTCTTCACCTAGGAGTACCATCGGGAACTTTCACAACGATTTCTGAGTCTATGGTGCACTGGGCACAACCATGCAACTATCTTGCA
>NW_018396426.1:33616-36402 GCF_000003195.3 Sorghum bicolor | reverse complement strand
TCTGTCTCCAACAGACCAAAGCGAGATTCTATATGACACATGTCATCTAGGAGTTCTATTGGGGAGTGTCCAAATGGATTTCTTAGCATATGGTATGTTCCATGCAAACCGTGCACCTATCTTGCATCAAGATTAGAACTATCTCCAAACAGATCGAACCGACCTTCCACTTGAGCCTTTTCACCTAGGATTATCATCGGGTGCTTCCATAATGGTTTCTGAGCCTATGGTGCATTATGCGCAAACCATGCACCAATCTTGCACCTAAACTAACACTGTCTCCAAGCAGATTGAAGAGAGATTCCATATGACACACATGATCTAGGAGTTCTATCGGGTGCGTCCAAATTAATTTCTGAGAATATGGTACGTTCCATGCAAACCATACACCTATCTTTCATCAAGATTAGCACTATCTCCAAATAGACCGAACCGAACTTTCACTTGAGCCTCTTCACCTAGGAGTACCATCGGGAACTTCCACAATGATTTTTGAGCCTATGGAGCACTAGGCACAAACCATGCAACTATCTTGCACCGAAACTAATACAATCTCCAACTGGACTGAAGCGAGATTCCATATGATACACTTCCTCTATTAGTTCCATTGGGTGCATCTACAGTTCCATCAGGTTTGTCCAAATTGATTTCTGAGCATATGGTATGTTCCATGCAAACCGTGCATCTATCTTGCATCAAGATTAGAACTATCTCCAAATAGACAGAACAAAGACCACTTGAGCCACTTCACCAAGGAGTACCATCGTGTGCGTCCAAAATTGTTTGTTAGCCGATGGTGCATTAGGCACAAACCGTGTACCTATCTTGCACCGAAACTAACACTATCTCCAAAGAGACCGAAGTGAGATTCTATATGACACACGTCATCTAGGAGTTCTATTGCGTGCTTCCAAATATATGTCGAAGCATATGGTACGTTCGATGCAATTCGTGCACCAATCTTGCATCAAGATTAGCACTATCTCCAAACAAAAGCAAACTGAGCTTCCGCTTGAGCCCCTTTACCTAGGAGTATCATCGGGTGCATCCAAAATGGTTTCTTAGCCTATGATGCATTAGGCGCAAATTGTGTACCTATCTTGCACCAAAACTAACTCTGTCTCCAAACAGACCAAAGCGAGATTCTATATGACACATGTCATCTAGGAGTTCTATTCTGGAGTGTCCAAATGGATTTCTTAGCATATGGTATGTTCCATGCAAACTGTGCACCTATCTTGCATCAAGATTAGAACAATCTCCAAACAGATCGAACCGACCTTCCACTTGAGCCTTTTCACCTAGGATTATCATCGGGTGCTTCCATAATGGTTTTTGAGCCTATGGTGCATTATGCGCAATCCATGCACCAATCTTGCACCTAAACTAACACTGTCTCCAAACAGATTGAAGCGAGATTCCATGTGACACACATGATCTAGGAGTTCTATCGGGTGTGTCCAAATTGATTTCTAAGAATATGGTACGTTCCATGCAAACCGTATACCTATCTTTCATCATGATTAGCACTATCTCCACACAGACCGAACTGAGCTTTCACTTGAGCCTCTTCACCTAGCAGTACCATCGGGAACTTCCACAACGATTTCTGAGCCTATGGTGCACTGGGCACAAACCTTGCAACTATCTTGCATCGAAACTAATAATATCTCCAACTGGACCGAAGCGATATTCCATATGATACACTTCATCTAGTAGTTCCATCTGGTGCATCTAGAGTTCCATCGGGTTTGTCCAAATTGATTTCTGAGCATATGTTATGTTCCATGCAAACCATGCACGTATCTTGCATCAAGATTAGAACTATCTCCAAACAGACAGAACCAAGATTCCACTTGAGCCTCTTCACCAAGGAGTACCATCGTGTGCGTCCAAAATAGTTTCTTAGCCTATGGTGCAATAGGCACAAACCGTTTACCTATCTTGCACCGAAACTAACACTTTCTCCAAAGAGACCGAAGTGAGATTCTCTATGACACAAGTCATCTAGGAGTTCTATTGGGTGCTTTCAAATATATTTCGAAGCATATGGTATGTTCCATGTAATTCGTGCACCAATCTTGCATCAAGATTAGCACTATCTCCAAACAAAAGCAAACTGAGCTTCCACTTGAGCCCCTTTACCCAGGAGTATCATCGGGTGCATCCAAAATGGTTTCTTAGCCTATGATGCATTAGGCGCAAACTGTGTACCTATCTTGCACCAAAACTAACTCTGTCTCCAAACAGACCGAAGCGAGATTCCATATGACACATGTCATCTAGGAGTTCTATTGGGGTGCGTCCAAATGGATTTCTTAACATATGGTATGTTTCATGCAAACCGTGCACCTATCTTGCATCAAGATTAAATCTCCAAACAGATTCAACCGACCTTCCACTTGAGCCTCTTCACCTAGGATTATCATTGCATGCTTCCATAATGGTTTCTGAGCCTATGGTGCATTATGCGCAAACCAAGCACCAATCTTGCACCTAAACTAACACTGTCTCCAAACAGATTGAAGCGAGATTCCATATGACACACATGATCTAGGAGTTCTATCGGGAGCGTCCAAATTGATTTCGACGAATATGGTACGTTCCATGCAAACCGTACACCTATCTTTCATCAAGATTAGCACTATCTCCAAACAGACCGAACCGAGCTTTCACTTGAGCCTCTTCACCTAGGATACCATCGGGACTTCCACAACGATTTCTGAGCCTATGGTGCACTGGGCACAAACCAATGCAACTATCTGCAACCGAAACTAATACTATCT
>NW_018396426.1:9723-11718 GCF_000003195.3 Sorghum bicolor | reverse complement strand
TATCTTGCACCAAAACTAACTGTCTCTAAACAGACCGAAGTGAGATTCCATATGACACATGTCATCTAGGAGTTCTATTGGGGTGCGTCCAAATGGATTTCTGAGAATATGGTACGTTCCATGCAAACCGTACACCTATCTTGCATCAAGAATAGCACTATCTCCAAACAGACCAAACCGAGCTTTCACTTAAGCCTCTTCACCTAGGAGTACCATCAGGAACTTCCACAATGGTTTCAGAGCCTATGGTGCACTGGGAACAAACCATGCACCGGTCTTGCACCAAAACTAATACTATCTCCAACTGGACTGAAGCGAGATTCCATATGATACACTTCATCTAGCAGTTCCATCAGGTGCATCTATATTTCCATCAGATTTGTCCAAATTGATTTCAGAGCATATGGTATGTTCCATGCAAACTGTGTGCCTATCTTGCATCAAGATTAGAACTATCTCCAAACAGACAGAACCAAGATTCGACATGACCCTCTTCACCAAGGAGTACCATCGCGTGCGTCAAAAACAGTTTCTTAGCCTATGGTGCATTAGGCTCAAACCGTGTGCCTATCTTGCACTGAAACTAACACTATATCCAAAGAGACCGAAGTGAGATTCTATACTAACACTATTTCTAAGCATATGGTACGTTCGATGCAATTCGTGCACCTATCTTGCATCAAGATTAGCACTATCTCCAAACAAAGCAAACTGAGCTTCCACTTGAGCCCCTTTACCCAGGAGTATCATCGGGTGCATCCAAAATGGTTTCTTAGCCTATGATGCATTAGGCGCAAACTATGTACCTATCTTGCACCAAAACTAACTCTGTCTCCAAACAGACCAAAGCGAGATTCCATATGACACATGTCATCTAGGAGTTCTATTGGGGTGCATCCAAATGGATTTCTTAGCATATGGTTTGTTCCATGCAAACCGTGCACCTATCTTGCATCAAGATTAGCACTATATCCAAACAGATCGAACCGACCTTCCACTTGAGCCTCTTCACCTAGGATTATCATCGGGTGCTTCCATAATGGTTTCTGAGCCTATGGTGCATTATGCGCAAACCATGCACCAATCTTGCACCTAAACTAACACTGTCTCCAAACAGATTGAAGCGAGATTCCATATGACACACATGATCTAGGAGTTCTATCGGGTGCGTCCAAATTGATTTCTGAGAATATTGTACGTTCCATGCGAACCATACACCTATCTTTCATCAAGATTAGCACTATCTCCAAACAGACCGAACCGAGCTTTCACATGAGCCTCTTCACCTAGGAGTACCGTCGGGAACTTCCACAACGATTTCTGAGCCTATGGTGGACTGGGCACAAACCATGCAACTATCTTGCACCGAAACTAATATTATCTCCAACTGGACCGAAGCGAGATTCCATATGATACACTTCATCTAGTAGTTCCATCGGGTGCATCTACAGTCCATCGGGTTTGTCCAAATTTATTTCCGAGCATATAGTATGTTCCATGCAAACCGTGCACCTATCTTGCATCAAGATTAGAACTATCTCCAAATAGACAGAACCAAGATTCCACATGAGCCTCTTCACCAAGGAGTACCTTCGCGTGCGTCCAAAATAGTTTCTTAGCCTATGGTGCATTAGGAACAAACCGTGTACCTATCTTGCACCGAAACTAACACTACCTCCAAAGAGACCGAAGTGAGATTCTATATGACACACGTCATCTAGGAGTTCTATTGTGTGCTTCCAAATATATTTCTAAGCATATAGTACGTTCCATGCAATTCGTGCTCCTATCTTACATCAAAATTAGCACTATCTCCAAACAAAAGCAAACTGAGCTTCCACGTGAGCCCCTTTAACTAGGAGTATCATCGGGTGCATCCAAAATGGTTTCTTAGCCTATGATGCTTTAGGCATAAACTGTGACCTATCTTGCTACTCGCACTCTGATTCCGCGCCGATGTCTTAGCCTGCCGTCTGCCACAACCTTGTGCAACCT
>NW_018396426.1:5905-7057 GCF_000003195.3 Sorghum bicolor | reverse complement strand
AAACTAACAGTCTCCAAACAGATTGAAGCGAGATCCATATGACACACATGATCTAGGAGTCTATCGGGTGCGTCCAAATTGATTTTTGAGAATATGGTACGTTCCATGCAAACCGTGCACCTATCTTGCATCAAGATTAGTACTATCTCCAAACAGACCGAACCGAGCTTTCACATAAGCCTCTTCACCTAGGAGTACCATCGGGAACTTCCACAACGATTTCTGAGCCTATGGTGCACTGGGCACAAACCATGCAACTATCTTGTACCGAAACTAATACTATCTCCAACTGGACCGAAGCGAGATTCCATATGATACACTTCATCTAGTAGTTCCATCGGATGCATCTAAAGTTCCATCGGATTTGTCCGAATTGATTTCTGAGCATATGGTATGTTCCATGCAAACCGTGCACCTATCTTGCATCAAGATTAGAACTATCTCCAAACACACATAACCAAGATTCCACATGAGCCTCTTCACCAAGGAGTACCATCGCGTGCGTCCAAAATAGTTTCATAGCCTATGGTGGATTAGGCACAAACCGTGTACCTATCTTGCACCGAAACTAACACTATCTCCAAAGAGGCCGAAGTGAGATTCTATATGACACACGTCATCTAGGAGTTCTATTGGGTGGTTCCAAATATATTTCTAAGCATAAGGTACGTTCGATGCAATTCGTGCACCTATCTTGCATCAAGATTAGCACTATCTCCAAACAAAGCAAACTGAGCTTCCACTTGAGCCCCTTTAGCCAGGAGTATCATCGGGTGCATCCAAAATGGTTTCATAGCTTATGATGCATTAGGCGCAAACTGTGTACCTATCTTGAACCAAAACTAACTCTGTCTCCAAACATACCAAAGCAAGATTCTATGTGGCACATGTCATCTAGGAGTTCTATTGGGGTGCGTCTAGATGGATTTCTTAGCATATGGTATGTTCCATGCAAACCGTGCACCTATCTTGCATCAAGATTAGCACTATCTCCAAACAGATCGAATCGAGCTTCCACTTGAGCCTCTTCACCTAGGACTATCATCAGGTGCTTCCATAATGGTTTCTGAGCCTATGGTGCATTATGTGCAAACCATGCACCAATCTTGCACACTAAACTAAAACTGTCTCCAAACCAAGTAATCGTCACAA
>NW_018396426.1:1597-5805 GCF_000003195.3 Sorghum bicolor | reverse complement strand
TGTGGCAAGTGATAAGTATGGCACTCATGAGGTATGTGATGTTTTGCTAGATGAAATAAAATCTGCATTACCTTATTTTGAAGGAAATTGTGATCCACATGCATATATTCAATGGGAGCTAAATGTAGACAATGAATTTAAAAAGCATAATCTATCTGAAAGCCAAAAAGATTAGAGTTGCTTCCAGTGTTCTTACTGAGTATGCTTTAAGTTCATAGAAATACCTTTGTAGATTTCATAAAGCTCCTCAAACATGGAAAGATGTGAAAAGACATTTTAGAGATGTTTTTGTCCCTGAGTACTATTCTGAAATTTTGTTTGAAAAACTACAATCTATAAAGCAAGAAAACAAAACCATAGCGGAATATTTGGATAAACTAAAATTGTGTGTGCTGCGATGTGGATTAGAAGAAACTGATGAACTTTTGGAACATAGATTTCTGCAAGGTCTTAATGTAGAAATTCAGAACATTCTTGTTGATAAGTATTATAACACCTTTGATGAATTATTTGATCTTGCTTGTGAGTTAGAAAGGGATCTCGCAAGTATTATAGAAGTACGTGTCTCTCCTATTACTAACAATTTGCAGCAACAAGAAGACAACATACACATGGAAAGCGTGCAACTTGAGATACTAGATGAGTCATTTAAAGAGAGCGTAAATCAAGCTGCACCCACACCATTTCAACACAGCATCAAAGGTAAATTAGATGGTGGTAACATAAATCAAGGTGACCTTGCATTAGATGAGCTGCATTTGTCCACTAATGCTGCTAACTTAGAGAAAACAATTATGGAACCAATTACTAATTTTCCTTTGTCAAACTTCGATATTCCTGATGTTCCTAGTGACAAAGAAGAGTTGTGCAATAGTGCATCACCTATATCCATGCCACAACTAGTATACAAAGAAAAGAATTCTGAATCAATGAGTGTCGAATTCAAGCATGTTATTAATATTGTAAATGAAAATGAAGAAGCTCAATTGTTGTCATCTTTACATATAATGGGGTACATTGAATTCGATGATCTTTGTGAGCTTAGCTATTTAGAGAATAATCAGTTTTCTAGATTTGAATTGTCATGCTCTTCCAATGTTAGTTTTCATGCAATTTGGCAAATATAATTATGCAAAGGAGTATATGGTACAAATTTACATTTATTCAAACATAAAATCTCCTTTTATTGTGAAACAATATGACCAACTAGAAGTGTGCAATAACCATAACCATGTCATGGCGGGTTTGCCTAGTTTTCTTATGATGGAACAGGGCAAGTATCAAGCAGGAGAGCAAGGTTCATCAATTCTGACAACACATGCTCAACCAATGATTAAACTGAGGACGGTTTGCTGTCAAGAAGGGGAGAATGATGAGGACATCACCTGCTCCGTAATACTTACATGGATCAGGAGAATATTTGATTGCATATTGAAAGTATGGATGGTGAATGAAGTTGATTGGGGACCATTATGCCCTACTTGGGAGAAGAGGACAAGCTTGAGTCGAGGACGACTCAAATGCAAGAAGGGGAGGACGATGAGGACATGAGTACCATCAATAGAAGAGAACAAGCTTGAGTCGAGGACGACTCAAATGCAAGAAGGGGAGGATGATGAGGACATGAGCACCATCAATACATCCACGCCTCAGATTCATATGCATGATAACTCAACTATCTAGAATAATGAGGAGGAACCGCAAGGAAGCATATTCGCGATGGGCTAAATTTGGACTGCAGAAGGGTCTCAACTTGTGGTGGCCACCAAGACTACAACCGGTGACCGATTTTGATGTTCAAATACACGGTGGAAAGCTTATGAGGTCTATTTTCAAATGGATTCAGTCCCATGTCCATATCTATAATGAGGCGGCCGCAATCATCGAGTTACTCCAGAAACCTTTCCGTGGACAGCTTCATTCAATAAGAAACTCCATGCATGCATGATATGGATATTGTTGTTTTCTTTTGTTTTTAGTGAGTCGAGGGATTAGCACCGCACACTCTAGTTGCTCTCTCTTGTACATAAAGGTTTCTACAGCCAGAGACACAAATCGGGTTGTGTTTTGTTGTAAGTTTAGCCATTGCTACTTCCTTGTAGACGCATGTGTCGACTGGACCATCCGTTCTACTTGATTGAAAACCCCATATTAATATCGTGATTCATATCAGATCCTTCTTGTATTATTTGGCAATTGAGTGCCTGTTCTATCTGTTCTTGCATGTTCTTCGATTGCGTGCAGGAATTACTCTAGTGGTTTGGTTGGTTGTGATCAACAAGATCGAGATCAACCGCTAGAATTGGTGTATCGATCGCTAAGGCGCAGCGTCCTTGGACGGTCGTAGTCGGATCGTGAACGTCGCTCCAGAGAGATCGAAGTTATCCATCTCCACTAAAAGATCGGGACACCCTCGTTCTTATTCAGACCGAACCGAGCTTTCACTTGAGCCTCTTCACCTAGGAGTACCATCGGGAACTTCCACAACGATTTCTGAGCCTACGGTGCACTGGGCACAAACCATGCAACTATCTTGCACCGAAACTAATACTATCTCCAACTGGACCGAAGCGAGATTCCATATGATACACTTCATCTAGTAGTTCCATCGGGTGCATCTACAGTCCATCGGGTTTGTCCAAATTTATTTCTGAGGATATGGTATGTTCCATGCAAACCGTGCACCTATCTCGCATCAAGATTAGAACTATCTCCAAATAGAC
The DNA here is from genome assembly GCF_000003195.3 of Sorghum bicolor. NCBI lineage: Eukaryota > Viridiplantae > Streptophyta > Magnoliopsida > Poales > Poaceae > Sorghum > Sorghum bicolor. The sequence continues at coordinate 3,082 of NW_018396426.1, read as the reverse complement.
AGAACCAAGATTCCACATGAGCCTCTTCACCAAGGAGTACCATCGCGTGCGTCCAAAATAGTTTCTTAGCCTATGGTGCATTAGGAACAAACCGTGTACCTATCTTGCACCAAAACTAACACTATCTCCAAAGAGACCGAAGTGAGATTCTATATGACACGTCATCTAGGAATTCTATTGTGTACTTCCAAATATATTTCTAAGCATATAGTACGTTCCATGCAATTCGTGCACCTATCTTACATCAAGATTAGCACTATCTCCAAACAAAAGCAAACTGAGCTTCCACTTGAGCCCCTTTACCTAGGAGTATCATCGGGTGCATCCAAAATGGTTTCTTAGCCTATGATGCATTAGGCATAAACTATGTACCTATCTTGCACCAAAACTAACTCTGTCTCCAAACAGACCGAAGCGAGATTCTATATGACACATGTCATCTAGGAGTTCTATTGGGGTGCGTCCAAATGGATTTCTTTGCATATGGTATGTTCCATGCAAACCGTGCACCTATCTTGCATCAAGATTAGCACTATCTCCAAACAGATCGAACCGACCTTCCACTTGAGCCTCTTCACCTAGGAGTACCATCGGGAACTTCCAAAACGATTTCTAAGCCTATGGTGCACTGGGCACAAACCATGCAACTATCTTGCACCGAAACTAATACTATCTCCAACTGGACCGAAGCGAGATTCCATATGATACACTTCACTAGTAGTTCCATTGGGTGCATCTACAGTTGCATCGGGTGTGTCCAAATTGCTTTCTGAGCATATGGTATGTTCCATGCAAACCGTGCACCTATCTCGCATCAAGATTAGAACTATCTCCAAACAGAGAGAACCAAGATTTCACATGAGCCTCTTCACCAAAGAGTACCATCGCGTATGTCCAAAATAGTTTCTTAGCCTATGGTGCATTAGGCACAAACCGTGTACCTATCTTGCACCGAAACTAACACTATCTCCAAAAAGACCGAAGTGAGATTCTATATGACACACGTCATCTAAGAGTTCTATTGGGTGCTTCCAAATATATTTCGAAGCATATAGTACATTCGATGCAATTCGTGCACCTATCTTGCATCAAGATTAGCACTATCTCCAAACAAAGCAAACTGAGCTTCCACTTGAGCCCCTTTAGCCAGGAGCATCATCGGGTGCATCCAAAATGGTTTCTTAGCCTATGATGCATTAGGCGCAAACTGTGTACCTATCTTGCACCAAAACTAACTTTGTGTCCAAACAGACCAAAGCGAGATTCTATATGACACATGTCATCTAGGAGTTCTATTGGGGTGCGTCTAAATGGATTTCTTAGCATATGGTATGTTCCGTGCAAACCGTGCACCTATCTTTTATCAAGATTAGCACTATCTCCAAACAGATTGAACCGACCTTCCACTTTCCATCTTCACCTAGGAGTACCATCGGGAACATCCACAACGATTTCTGATCTATAATCCGAGATACTGAGTCAACA
>NW_018396426.1:0-1129 GCF_000003195.3 Sorghum bicolor | reverse complement strand
GCACCGAAACTAATACTATCTCCAACTGGACCGAAGAGAGATTCCATATGATACACTTCATCTAGTAGTTCCATTGGGTGCATCTACAGTTCCATCGGGCGTGTCCAAATTGATTTCCGAGCATATGGTATGTTCCATGCAAACCGTGCACCTATCTTGCATCAAGATTAGAACTACCTTCAAACAGACAGAACCAAGATTCCACATGAGCCTCTTCACCAAGGAGTACCATCGCGTGCGTCCAAAATAGTTTCTTAGCCTATGTTGCATTAGGCACAAACCGTGTACCCATCTTGCACCGAAACTAACAATATCTCGAAAGAGACCAAAGTGAGATTCTATATGACGCACGTCATCTAGGAGTTCTATTGGGTGCTTCCAGATATATTTCGAAGCATATGGTACGTTCGATGCAATTTGTGCACCTATCTTGCATCAAGATTAGCACTATCTCCAAAAAAAGCAAACTGAACTTCCACTTGAGCCCCTTTACCCAGGAGTATCATCGGGTGCATCCAAAATGGTTTCTTAGCCTATGATGCATTAGGCGCAAACTGTGTACCTATCTTGCACTAAAACTAACTCTGTCTCCAAACAGACCAAAGTGAGATTCTATATGACACATGTCATCTAGGAGTTCTATTGGGGTGTGTCCAAATGGATTTCTTTGCATATGGTATGTTCCATGCAAACCGTGCACCTATCTTGCATCAAGATTAGCACGATCTCCAAACAGATCGAACCGACCTTCCACTTGAGCCTCTTCACCTAGGAGTACCATCGGGAACTTTCACAACGATTTCTGAGCCTATGGTGCACTGGGCACAAACCATGCAATTATCTTTCACCGAAACTAATACTATCTCCAACTGGACCGAAGCGAGATTCCATATGATACACTTCATCTAGTAGTTCCATTGGGTGCATCTACAGTTCCATCGGGTGTGTCCAAATTGATTTCTGAGCATATGGTATGTTCCATGCAAACCGTGCACCTATCTTGCATCAAGACTAGAACAATCTCCAAACAGACAGAACCAAGATTCCACATGAGCCTCGTCACCAAGGAGTACCATCGCGTGCGTCCAAAATAGTTTCTTAGCCTATGGTGCATTAGGCACAAATCGTG
>NW_018396425.1:159668-188804 GCF_000003195.3 Sorghum bicolor | reverse complement strand
GGGTTCCGGGGCCATGCCTGTCCGTCCCCTTGCATCAAGATTAGCATTATCTCCAAACAGATCGAACCGAGCATCCACTGGAGCCCCTTCACCTAGGAGTACCAACAAGTGCGTCCAAAATGGTTTCTTAGACTATGGTGCATTAGGTGCAAACTGTGCACCTATCTTGCACCGAAACTAACAATGTCTCCAAATGGACCGAAGCGAGATTCCATATGACACATGTCATCAAGGAGTTCCATCGGGAGCATCCAAATCGATTTCCAAGCATATGGCATGTTCCATGCAAACCATGCACCTACCTTGCATAAGGATTAGCACTATCTCCAAACTGACCGAACCAAGCTTCCACTTGAGCCTCTACACCTAGGAGTACCAAATAGTGCGTCCAAAATGGTTTCTTACACTATGGTGCATTTGGTGTAAACTGTGCACCTATCTTGAACTACAACTTACAATGTCTACAAACGGACCGAAGCAAGATTCCATATGACATACGTCATCTAGGAGTTCCATTGGGTGCGTCCAAATTGATTTCTAAGCATATGGTATGTTCCTTGCAAATCATGCACCTATCTTGCATCAAGATTAGCACTATCTCCAAACCGATCCAACCGAGATTCCTCTTGAGCCTCTTCACCGAAGTACCAACAGGTGCTTCAAAAATGGTTTCTTAGACTATGGTGCATTAGGCGCAAACCATGCACATATCTTGCTCCGAAACTAACACCGTTTCTAAATAGACCAAAGCGAGATTCCATATTACACATGTCATTAAGGAGTTCCATCTGGTGCATCCAAATTGATTTCCAAGCATATGGTATGTTCCATGCAAACCGTGCACCTATCTTGCATCAAGATTAGCACTATCGCTAAACAGACCGAACCGAGCATCCACTTGAGCCTCTTCACCTAGGAGTACCAACAGGTGCTTCCAAAATGGTTTCTTAGACTTTGGTGCATTAGGCGCAAACCGTGCACTTATCTTGCACCGAAACTAATACTGTCTCTAAGAACACCAAAGCGAGATTCCATATGACACACGTCATCAAGGAGTTCTATCGAGTATGTCTTCTAAGCATATGGTACGTTCCATGCAGACCATGCGTCTATGTTGCATCAAGATTAGCACTATCTCCAAATAGACCAAACCGAGCTTTCACTTGAGCCTTTTACCTAGGAGTACCATCGGGTGCGTCCAAAATGGTTTCTTAGCCTATGCTGCATTATGTGCAAACCTTGCACCTATCTTGCACTGAAACTAACACTGTCTCCAAACAGACTGAAGCAAGATTTCGTATGACACACGTCATCTAGGAGTTCCATCATGTGCGTCCAGATTGTTTTCCAAGCATTTGGTATGTTCCATGCAAATCGTGCATCTATCTTGCATCAAGATTAGCATTATCTCCAAACAGATCGAACCGAGCATCCACTTGAGCCCCTTCACCTAGGAGTACCAACAAGTGCGTCCAAAATGGTTTCTTAGACTATGGTGCATTAGGTGCAAACTGTGCACCTATCTTGCACCGAAACTAACAATGTCTCCAAATGGACCGAAGCGAGATTCCATATGACACATGTCATCAAGGAGTTCCATCGGGAGCATCCAAATTGATTTCCAAGCATATGGCATGTTCCATGCAAACCATGCACCTACCTTGCATAAGGATTAGCACTATCTCCAAACTGACCGAACCAAGCTTCCACTTGAGCCTCTTCACCTAGGAGTACCAAATAGTGCGTCCAAAATGGTTTCTTACACTATGGTGCATTTGGTGTAAACTGTGCACCTATCTTGAACTACAACTTACAATGTCTACAAACGGACCGAAGCAAGATTCCATGTGACACACGTCATCTAGGAGTTCCATTGGGTGCGTCCAAATTGATTTCTAAGCATATGGTATGTTCCTTGCAAATCATGCACCTATCTTGCATCAAGATTAGCACTATCTCCAAACCGATCCAACCGAGCTTCCTCTTGAGCCTCTTCACCGAAGTACCAACAGGTGCTTCAAAAATGGTTTCTTAGACTATGGTGCATTAGGCGCAAACCATGCACATATCTTGCACCGAAACTAACACCGTTTCTAAATAGACCAAAGCGAGATTCCATATTACACATGTCATTAAGGAGTTCCATCTGGTGCATCCAAATTGATTTCCAAGCATATGGTATGTTCCATGCAAACCGTGCACCTATCTTGCATCAAGATTAGCACTATCTCTAAACAGACCGAACCGAGCCTCCACTTGAGCCCCTTCACCTAGGAGTACCAACAGGTGCTTCCAAAATGGTTTCTTAGACTTTGGTGCATTAGGCGCAAACCGTGCACTTATCTTGCACCGAAACTAATACTGTCTCTAAGAACACCAAAGCGAGATTCCATATGACACACGTCATCAAGGAGTTCTATCGAGTATGTCCAAATTAATTTCTAAGCATATGGTACGTTCCATGCAGACCATGCGTCTATGTTGCATCAAGATTAGCACTATCTCCAAATAGACCAAACCGAGCTTTCAATTGAGCCTTTTACCTAGGAGTACCATCGGGTGCGTCCAAAATGGTTTCTTAGCCTATGCTGCATTATGTGCAAACCTTGCACCTATCTTGCACTGAAACTAACACTGTCTCCAAACAGACTGAAGCAAGATTTCGTATGACACACGTCATCTAGGAGTTCCATCATGTGCGTCCAGATTGTTTTCCAAGCATTTGGTATGTTCCATGCAAATCGTGCATCTATCTTGCATCAAGATTAGCATTATCTCCAAACAGATCGAACCGAGCATCCACTTGAGCCCCTTCACCTAGGAGTACCAACAAGTGCGTCCAAAATGGTTTCTTAGACTATGGTGCATTAGGTGCAAACTGTGCACCTATCTTGCACCGAAACTAACAATGTCTCCAAATGGACCGAAGCGAGATTCCATATGACACATGTCATCAAGGAGTTCCATCGGGAGCATCCAAATTGATTTCCAAGCATATGGCATGTTCCATGCAAACCATGCACCTACCTTGCATAAGGATTAGCACTATCTCCAAACTGACCGAACCAAGCTTCCACTTGAGCCTCTTCACCTAGGAGTACCAAATAGTGCGTCCAAAATGGTTTCTTACACTATGGTGCATTTGGTGTAAACTGTGCACCTATCTTGAACTACAACTTACAATGTCTACAAACGGACCGAAGCAAGATTCCATATGACACACGTCATCTAGGAGTTCCATTGGGTGCGTCCAAATTGATTTCTAAGCATATGGTATGTTCCTTGCAAATCATGCACCTATCTTGCATCAAGATTAGCACTATCTCCAAACCGATCCAACCGAGCTTCCTCTTGAGCCTCTTCACCGAAGTACCAACAGGTGCTTCAAAAATGGTTTCTTAGACTATGGTGCATTAGGCGCAAACCATGCACATATCTTGCACCGAAACTAATACTGTCTCTAAGAACACCAAAGCGAGATTCCATATGACACACGTCATCAAGGAGTTCTATCGAGTATGTCCAAATTAATTTCTAAGCATATGGTACGTTCCATGCAGACCATGCGTCTATGTTGCATCAAGATTAGCACTATCTCCAAATAGACCAAACCGATCTTTCACTTGAGCCTTTTACCTAGGAGTACCATCGGGTGCGTCCAAAATGGTTTCTTAGCCTATGCTGCATTATGTGCAAACCTTGCACCTATCTTGCACTGAAACTAACACTGTCTCCAAACAGACTGAAGCAAGATTTCGTATGACACACGTCATCTAGGAGTTCCATCATGTGCGTCCAGATTGTTTTCCAAGCATTTGGTATGTTCCATGCAAATCGTGCATCTATCTTGCATCAAGATTAGCATTATCTCCAAACAGATCGAACCGAGCATCCACTTGAGCCCCTTCACCTAGGAGTACCAACAAGTGCGTCCAAAATGGTTTCTTAGACTATGGTGCATTAGGTGCAAACTGTGCACCTATCTTGCACCGAAACTAACAATGTCTCCAAATGGACCGAAGCGAGATTCCATATGACACATGTCATCATGGAGTTCCATCGGGAGCATCCAAATTGATTTCCAAGCATATGGCATGTTCCATGCAAACCATGCACCTACCTTGCATAAGGATTAGCACTATCTCCAAACTGACCGAACCAAGCTTCCACTTGAGCCTCTTCACCTAGGAGTACCAAATAGTGCGTCCAAAATGGTTTCTTACACTATGGTGCATTTGGTGTAAACTGTGCACCTATCTTGAACTACAACTTACAATGTCTACAAACGGACCGAAGCAAGATTCCATATGACACACGTCATCTAGGAGTTCCATTGGGTGCGTCCAAATTGATTTCTAAGCATATGGTATGTTCCTTGCAAATCATGCACCTATCTTGCATCAAGATTAGCACTATCTCCAAACCGATCCAACCGAGCTTCCTCTTGAGCCTCTTCACCGAAGTACCAACAGGTGCTTCAAAAATGGTTTCTTAGACTATGGTGCATTAGGCGCAAACCATGCACATATCTTGCACCGAAACTAACACCGTTTCTAAATAGACCAAAGCGAGATTCCATATTACACATGTCATTAAGGAGTTCCATCTGGTGCATCCAAATTGATTTCCAAGCATATGGTATGTTCCATGCAAACCGTGCACCTATCTTGCATCAAGATTAGCACTATCTCTAAACAGACCGAACCGAGCCTCCACTTGAGCCTCTTCACCTAGGAGTACCAACAGGTGCTTCCAAAATGGTTTCTTAGACTTTGGTGCATTAGGCGCAAACCGTGCACTTATCTTGCACCGAAACTAATACTGTCTCTAAGAACACCAAAGCGAGATTCCATATGACACACGTCATCAAGGAGTTCTATCGAGTATGTCCAAATTAATTTCTAAGCATATGGTACGTTCCATGCAGACCATGCGTCTATGTTGCATCAAGATTAGCACTATCTCCAAATAGACCAAACCGAGCTTTCACTTGAGCCTTTTACCTAGGAGTACCATCGGGTGCGTCCAAAATGGTTTCTTAGCCTATGCTGCATTATGTGCAAACCTTGCACCTATCTTGCACTGAAACTAACGCTGTCTCCAAACAGACTGAAGCAAGATTTCGTATGACACACGTCATCTAGGAGTTCCATCATGTGCGTCCAGATTGTTTTCCAAGCATTTGGTATGTTCCATGCAAATCGTGCATCTATCTTGCATCAAGATTAGCATTATCTCCAAACAGATCGAACCGAGCATCCACTTGAGCCCCTTCACCTAGGAGTACCAACAAGTGCGTCCAAAATGGTTTCTTAGACTATGGTGCATTAGGTGCAAACTGTGCACCTATCTTGCACCGAAACTAACAATGTCTCCAAATGGACCGAAGCGAGATTCCATATGACACATGTCATCAAGGAGTTCCATCGGGAGCATCCAAATTGATTTCCAAGCATATGGCATGTTCCATGCAAACCATGCACCTACCTTGCATAAGGATTAGCACTATCTCCAAACTGACCGAACCAAGCTTCCACTTGAGCCTCTTCACCTAGGAGTACCAAATAGTGCGTCCAAAATGGTTTCTTACACTATGGTGCATTTGGTGTAAACTGTGCACCTATCTTGAACTACAACTTACAATGTCTACAAACGGACCGAAGCAAGATTCCATATGACACACGTCATCTAGGAGTTCCATTGGGTGCGTCCAAATTGATTTCTAAGCATATGGTATGTTCCTTGCAAATCATGCACCTATCTTGCATCAAGATTAGCACTATCTCCAAACCGATCCAACCGAGCCTCCTCTTGAGCCTCTTCATCGAAGTACCAACAGGTGCTTCAAAAATGGTTTCTTAGACTATGGTGCATTAGGCGCAAACCATGCACATATCTTGCACCGAAACTAACACCGTTTCTAAATAGACCAAAGCGAGATTCCATATTACACATGTCATTAAGGAGTTCCATCTGGTGCATCCAAATTGATTTCCAAGCATATGGTATGTTCCATGCAAACCGTGCACCTATCTTGCATCAAGATTAGCACTATCTCTAAACAGACCGAACCGAGCCTCCACTTGAGCCTCTTCACCTAGGAGTACCAACAGGTGCTTCCAAAATGGTTTCTTAGACTTTGGTGCATTAGGCGCAAACCGTGCACTTATCTTGCACCGAAACTAATACTGTCTCTAAGAACACCAAAGCGAGATTCCATATGACACACGTCATCAAGGAGTTCTATCGAGTATGTCCAAATTAATTTCTAAGCATATGGTACGTTCCATGCAGACCATGCGTCTATGTTGCATCAAGATTAGCACTATCTCCAAATAGACCAAACCGAGCTTTCACTTGAGCCTTTTACCTAGGAGTACCATCGGGTGCGTCCAAAATGGTTTCTTAGCCTATGCTGCATTATGTGCAAACCTTGCACCTATCTTGCACTGAAACTAACACTGTCTCCAAACAGACTGAAGCAAGATTTCGTATGACACACGTCATCTAGGAGTTCCATCATGTGCGTCCAGATTGTTTTCCAAGCATTTGGTATGTTCCATGCAAATCGTGCATCTATCTTGCATCAAGATTAGCATTATCTCCAAACAGATCGAACCGAGCATCCACTTGAGCCCCTTCACCTAGGAGTACCAACAAGTGCGTCCAAAATGGTTTCTTAGACTATGGTGCATTAGGTGCAAACTGTGCACCTATCTTGCACCGAAACTAACAATGTCTCCAAATGGACCGAAGCGAGATTCCATATGACACATGTCATCAAGGAGTTCCATCGGGAGCATCCAAATTGATTTCCGAGCATATGGCATGTTCCATGCAAACCATGCACCTACCTTGCATAAGGATTAGCACTATCTCCAAACTGACCGAACCAAGCTTCCACTTGAGCCTCTTCACCTAGGAGTACCAAATAGTGCGTCCAAAATGGTTTCTTACACTATGGTGCATTTGGTGTAAACTGTGCACCTATCTTGAACTACAACTTACAATGTCTACAAACGGACCGAAGCAAGATTCCATATGACATACGTCATCTAGGAGTTCCATTGGGTGCGTCCAAATTGATTTCTAAGCATATGGTATGTTCCTTGCAAATCATGCACCTATCTTGCATCAAGATTAGCACTATCTCCAAACCGATCCAACCGAGCTTCCTCTTGAGCCTCTTCACCGAAGTACCAACAGGTGCTTCCAAAATGGTTTCTTAGACTATGGTGCATTAGGCGCAAACCATGCACATATCTTGCACCGAAACTAACACCGTTTCTAAATAGACCAAAGCGAGATTCCATATTACACATGTCATTAAGGAGTTCCATCTGGTGCATCCAAATTGATTTCCAAGCATATGGTATGTTCCATGCAAACCGTGCACCTATCTTGCATCAAGATTAGCACTATCTCTAAACAGACCGAACCGAGCCTCCACTTGAGCCCCTTCACCTAGGAGTACCAACAGGTGCTTCCAAAATGGTTTCTTAGACTTTGGTGCATTAGGCGCAAACCGTGCACTTATCTTGCACCGAAACTAATACTGTCTCTAAGAACACCAAAGCGAGATTCCATATGACACACGTCATCAAGGAGTTCTATCGAGTATGTCCAAATTAATTTCTAAGCATATGGTACGTTCCATGCAGACCATGCGTCTATGTTGCATCAAGATTAGCACTATCTCCAAATAGACCAAACCGAGCTTTCACTTGAGCCTTTTACCTAGGAGTACCATCGGGTGCGTCCAAAATGGTTTCTTAGCCTATGCTGCATTATGTGCAAACCTTGCACCTATCTTGCACTGAAACTAACACTGTCTCCAAACAGACTGAAGCAAGATTTCGTATGACACACGTCATCTAGGAGTTCCATCATGTGCGTCCAGATTGTTTTCCAAGCATTTGGTATGTTCCATGCAAATCGTGCATCTATCTTGCATCAAGATTAGCATTATCTCCAAACAGATCGAACCGAGCATCCACTTGAGCCCCTTCACCTAGGAGTACCAACAAGTGCGTCCAAAATGGTTTCTTAGACTATGGTGCATTAGGTGCAAACTGTGCACCTATCTTGCACCGAAACTAACAATGTCTCCAAATGGACCGAAGCGAGATTCCATATGACACATGTCATCAAGGAGTTCCATCGGGAGCATCCAAATTGATTTCCAAGCATATGGCATGTTCCATGCAAACCATGCACCTACCTTGCATAAGGATTAGCACTATCTCCAAACTGACCGAACCAAGCTTCCACTTGAGCCTCTTCACCTAGGAGTACCAAATAGTGCGTCCAAAATGGTTTCTTACACTATGGTGCATTTGGTGTAAACTGTGCACCTATCTTGAACTACAACTTACAATGTCTACAAACGGACCGAAGCAAGATTCCATATGACACACGTCATCTAGGAGTTCCATTGGGTGCGTCCAAATTGATTTCTAAGCATATGGTATGTTCCTTGCAAATCATGCACCTATCTTGCATCAAGATTAGCACTATCTCCAAACCGATCCAACCGAGCTTCCTCTTGAGCCTCTTCACCGAAGTACCAACAGGTGCTTCAAAAATGGTTTCTTAGACTATGGTGCATTAGGCGCAAACCATGCACATATCTTGCACCGAAACTAACACCGTTTCTAAATAGACCAAAGCGAGATTCCATATTACACATGTCATTAAGGAGTTCCATCTGGTGCATCCAAATTGATTTCCAAGCATATGGTATGTTCCATGCAAACCGTGCACCTATCTTGCATCAAGATTAGCACTATCTCTAAACAGACCGAACCGAGCCTCCACTTGAGCCTCTTCACCTAGGAGTACCAACAGGTGCTTCCAAAATGGTTTCTTAGACTTTGGTGCATTAGGCGCAAACCGTGCACTTATCTTGCACCGAAACTAATACTGTCTCTAAGAACACCAAAGCGAGATTCCATATGACACACGTCATCAAGGAGTTCTATCGAGTATGTCTTCTAAGCATATGGTACGTTCCATGCAGACCATGCGTCTATGTTGCATCAAGATTAGCACTATCTCCAAATAGACCAAACCGAGCTTTCACTTGAGCCTTTTACCTAGGAGTACCATCGGGTGCGTCCAAAATGGTTTCTTAGCCTATGCTGCATTATGTGCAAACCTTGCACCTATCTTGCACTGAAACTAACACTGTCTCCAAACAGACTGAAGCAAGATTTCGTATGACACACGTCATCTAGGAGTTCCATCATGTGCGTCCAGATTGTTTTCCAAGCATTTGGTATGTTCCATGCAAATCGTGCATCTATCTTGCATCAAGATTAGCATTATCTCCAAACAGATCGAACCGAGCATCCACTTGAGCCCCTTCACCTAGGAGTACCAACAAGTGCGTCCAAAATGGTTTCTTAGACTATGGTGCATTAGGTGCAAACTGTGCACCTATCTTGCACCGAAACTAACAATGTCTCCAAATGGACCGAAGCGAGATTCCATATGACACATGTCATCAAGGAGTTCCATCGGGAGCATCCAAATTGATTTCCAAGCATATGGCATGTTCCATGCAAACCATGCACCTACCTTGCATAAGGATTAGCACTATCTCCAAACTGACCGAACCAAGCTTCCACTTGAGCCTCTTCACCTAGGAGTACCAAATAGTGCGTCCAAAATGGTTTCTTACACTATGGTGCATTTGGTGTAAACTGTGCACCTATCTTGAACTACAACTTACAATGTCTACAAACGGACCGAAGCAAGATTCCATATGACACACGTCATCTAGGAGTTCCATTGGGTGCGTCCAAATTGATTTCTAAGCATATGGTATGTTCCTTGCAAATCATGCACCTATCTTGCATCAAGATTAGCACTATCTCCAAACCGATCCAACCGAGCTTCCTCTTGAGCCTCTTCACCGAAGTACCAACAGGTGCTTCAAAAATGGTTTCTTAGACTATGGTGCATTAGGCGCAAACCATGCACATATCTTGCACCGAAACTAACACCGTTTCTAAATAGACCAAAGCGAGATTCCATATTACACATGTCATTAAGGAGTTCCATCTGGTGCATCCAAATTGATTTCCAAGCATATGGTATGTTCCATGCAAACCGTGCACCTATCTTGCATCAAGATTAGCACTATCTCTAAACAGACCGAACCGAGCCTCCGCTTGAGCCTCTTCACCTAGGAGTACCAACAGGTGCTTCCAAAATGGTTTCTTAGACTTTGGTGCATTAGGCGCAAACCGTGCACTTATCTTGCACCGAAACTAATACTGTCTCTAAGAACACCAAAGCGAGATTCCATATGACACACGTCATCAAGGAGTTCTATCGAGTATGTCCAAATTAATTTCTAAGCATATGGTACGTTCCATGCAGACCATGCGTCTATGTTGCATCAAGATTAGCACTATCTCCAAATAGACCAAACCGAGCTTTCACTTGAGCCTTTTACCTAGGAGTACCATCGGGTGCGTCCAAAATGGTTTCTTAGCCTATGCTGCATTATGTGCAAACCTTGCACCTATCTTGCACTGAAACTAACACTGTCTCCAAACAGACTGAAGCAAGATTTCGTATGACACACGTCATCTAGGAGTTCCATCATGTGCGTCCAGATTGTTTTCCAAGCATTTGGTATGTTCCATGCAAATCGTGCATCTATCTTGCATCAAGATTAGCATTATCTCCAAACAGATCGAACCGAGCATCCACTTGAGCCCCTTCACCTAGGAGTACCAACAAGTGCGTCCAAAATGGTTTCTTAGACTATGGTGCATTAGGTGCAAACTGTGCACCTATCTTGCACCGAAACTAACAATGTCTCCAAATGGACCGAAGCGAGATTCCATATGACACATGTCATCAAGGAGTTCCATCGGGAGCATCCAAATTGATTTCCAAGCATATGGCATGTTCCATGCAAACCATGCACCTACCTTGCATAAGGATTAGCACTATCTCCAAACTGACCGAACCAAGCTTCCACTTGAGCCTCTTCACCTAGGAGTACCAAATAGTGCGTCCAAAATGGTTTCTTACACTATGGTGCATTTGGTGTAAACTGTGCACCTATCTTGAACTACAACTTACAATGTCTACAAACGGACCGAAGCAAGATTCCATATGACACACGTCATCTAGGAGTTCCATTGGGTGCGTCCAAATTGATTTCTAAGCATATGGTATGTTCCTTGCAAATCATGCACCTATCTTGCATCAAGATTAGCACTATCTCCAAACCGATCCAACCGAGCTTCCTCTTGAGCCTCTTCACCGAAGTACCAACAGGTGCTTCAAAAATGGTTTCTTAGACTATGGTGCATTAGGCGCAAACCATGCACATATCTTGCACCGAAACTAACACCGTTTCTAAATAGACCAAAGCGAGATTCCATATTACACATGTCATTAAGGAGTTCCATCTGGTGCATCCAAATTGATTTCCAAGCATATGGTATGTTCCATGCAAACCGTGCACCTATCTTGCATCAAGATTAGCACTATCTCTAAACAGACCGAACCGAGCCTCCGCTTGAGCCTCTTCACCTAGGAGTACCAACAGGTGCTTCCAAAATGGTTTCTTAGACTTTGGTGCATTAGGCGCAAACCGTGCACTTATCTTGCACCGAAACTAATACTGTCTCTAAGAACACCAAAGCGAGATTCCATATGACACACGTCATCAAGGAGTTCTATCGAGTATGTCCAAAATAATTTCTAAGCATATGGTACGGTTCCATGCAGACCATGCGTCTATGTTGCATCAAGATTAGCACTATCTCCAAATAGACCAAACCGAGCTTTCACTTGAGCCTTTTACCTAGGAGTACCATCGGGTGCGTCCAAAATGGTTTCTTAGCCTATGCTGCATTATGTGCAAACCTTGCACCTATCTTGCACTGAAACTAACGCTGTCTCCAAACAGACTGAAGCAAGATTTCGTATGACACACGTCATCTAGGAGTTCCATCATGTGCGTCCAGATTGTTTTCCAAGCATTTGGTATGTTCCATGCAAATCGTGCATCTATCTTGCATCAAGATTAGCATTATCTCCAAACAGATCGAACCGAGCATCCACTTGAGCCCCTTCACCTAGGAGTACCAACAAGTGCGTCCAAAATGGTTTCTTAGACTATGGTGCATTAGGTGCAAACTGTGCACCTATCTTGCACCGAAACTAACAATGTCTCCAAATGGACCGAAGCGAGATTCCATATGACACATGTCATCAAGGAGTTCCATCGGGAGCATCCAAATTGATTTCCAAGCATATGGCATGTTCCATGCAAACCATGCACCTACCTTGCATAAGGATTAGCACTATCTCCAAACTGACCGAACCAAGCTTCCACTTGAGCCTCTTCACCTAGGAGTACCAAATAGTGCGTCCAAAATGGTTTCTTACACTATGGTGCATTTGGTGTAAACTGTGCACCTATCTTGAACTACAACTTACAATGTCTACAAACGGACCGAAGCAAGATTCCATATGACACACGTCATCTAGGAGTTCCATTGGGTGCGTCCAAATTGATTTCTAAGCATATGGTATGTTCCTTGCAAATCATGCACCTATCTTGCATCAAGATTAGCACTATCTCCAAACCGATCCAACCGAGCTTCCTCTTGAGCCTCTTCACCGAAGTACCAACAGGTGCTTCAAAAATGGTTTCTTAGACTATGGTGCATTAGGCGCAAACCATGCACATATCTTGCACCGAAACTAACACCGTTTCTAAATAGACCAAAGCGAGATTCCATATTACACATGTCATTAAGGAGTTCCATCTGGTGCATCCAAATTGATTTCCAAGCATATGGTATGTTCCATGCAAACCGTGCACCTATCTTGCATCAAGATTAGCACTATCTCTAAACAGACCGAACCGAGCCTCCACTTGAGCCTCTTCACCTAGGAGTACCAACAGGTGCTTCCAAAATGGTTTCTTAGACTTTGGTGCATTAGGCGCAAACCGTGCACTTATCTTGCACCGAAACTAATACTGTCTCTAAGAACACCAAAGCGAGATTCCATATGACACACGTCATCAAGGAGTTCTATCGAGTATGTCCAAATTAATTTCTAAGCATATGGTACGTTCCATGCAGACCATGCGTCTATGTTGCATCAAGATTAGCACTATCTCCAAATAGACCAAACCGAGCTTTCACTTGAGCCTTTTACCTAGGAGTACCATCGGGTGCGTCCAAAATGGTTTCTTAGCCTATGCTGCATTATGTGCAAACCTTGCACCTATCTTGCACTGAAACTAACGCTGTCTCCAAACAGACTGAAGCAAGATTTCGTATGACACACGTCATCTAGGAGTTCCATCATGTGCGTCCAGATTGTTTTCCAAGCATTTGGTATGTTCCATGCAAATCGTGCATCTATCTTGCATCAAGATTAGCATTATCTCCAAACAGATCGAACCGAGCATCCACTTGAGCCCCTTCACCTAGGAGTACCAACAAGTGCGTCCAAAATGGTTTCTTAGACTATGGTGCATTAGGTGCAAACTGTGCACCTATCTTGCACCGAAACTAACAATGTCTCCAAATGGACCGAAGCGAGATTCCATATGACACATGTCATCAAGGAGTTCCATCGGGAGCATCCAAATTGATTTCCAAGCATATGGCATGTTCCATGCAAACCATGCACCTACCTTGCATAAGGATTAGCACTATCTCCAAACTGACCGAACCAAGCTTCCACTTGAGCCTCTTCACCTAGGAGTACCAAATAGTGCGTCCAAAATGGTTTCTTACACTATGGTGCATTTGGTGTAAACTGTGCACCTATCTTGAACTACAACTTACAATGTCTACAAACGGACCGAAGCAAGATTCCATATGACACACGTCATCTAGGAGTTCCATTGGGTGCGTCCAAATTGATTTCTAAGCATATGGTATGTTCCTTGCAAATCATGCACCTATCTTGCATCAAGATTAGCACTATCTCCAAACCGATCCAACCGAGCTTCCTCTTGAGCCTCTTCACCGAAGTACCAACAGGTGCTTCAAAAATGGTTTCTTAGGCTATGGTGCATTAGGCGCAAACCATGCACATATCTTGCACCGAAACTAACACCGTTTCTAAATAGACCAAAGCGAGATTCCATATTACACATGTCATTAAGGAGTTCCATCTGGTGCATCCAAATTGATTTCCAAGCATATGGTATGTTCCATGCAAACCGTGCACCTATCTTGCATCAAGATTAGCACTATCTCTAAACAGACCGAACCGAGCCTCCACTTGAGCCTCTTCACCTAGGAGTACCAACAGGTGCTTCCAAAATGGTTTCTTAGACTTTGGTGCATTAGGCGCAAACCGTGCACTTATCTTGCACCGAAACTAATATTGTCTCTAAGAACACCAAAGCGAGATTCCATATGACACACGTCATCAAGGAGTTCTATCGAGTATGTCCAAATTAAATTCTAAGCATATGGTACGTTCCATGCAGACCATGCGTCTATGTTGCATCAAGATTAGCACTATCTCCAAATAGACCAAACCGAGCTTTCACTTGAGCCTTTTACCTAGGAGTACCATCGGGTGCGTCCAAAATGGTTTCTTAGCCTATGCTGCATTATGTGCAAACCTTGCACCTATCTTGCACTGAAACTAACGCTGTCTCCAAACAGACTGAAGCAAGATTTCGTATGACACACGTCATCTAGGAGTTCCATCATGTGCGTCCAGATTGTTTTCCAAGCATTTGGTATGTTCCATGCAAATCGTGCATCTATCTTGCATCAAGATTAGCATTATCTCCAAACAGATCGAACCGAGCATCCACTTGAGCCCCTTCACCTAGGAGTACCAACAAGTGCGTCCAAAATGGTTTCTTAGACTATGGTGCATTAGGTGCAAACTGTGCACCTATCTTGCACCGAAACTAACAATGTCTCCTAATGGACCGAAGCGAGATTCCATATGACACATGTCATCAAGGAGTTCCATCGGGAGCATCCAAATTGATTTCCAAGCATATGGCATGTTCCATGCAAACCATGCACCTACCTTGCATAAGGATTAGCACTATCTCCTAACTGACCGAACCAAGCTTGCACTTGAGCCTCTTCACCTAGGAGTACCAAATAGTGCGTCCAAAATGGTTTCTTACACTATGGTGCATTTGGTGTAAACTGTGCACCTATCTTGAACTACAACTTACAATGTCTACAAACGGACCGAAGCAAGATTCCATATGACACACGTCATCTAGGAGTTCCATTGGGTGCGTCCAAATTGATTTCTAAGCATATGGTATGTTCCTTGCAAATCATGCACCTATCTTGCATCAAGATTAGCACTATCTCCAAACCGATCCAACCGAGCTTCCTCTTGAGCCTCTTCACCGAAGTACCAACAGGTGCTTCAAAAATGGTTTCTTAGACTATGGTGCATTAGGCGCAAACCATGCACATATCTTGCACCGAAACTAACACCGTTTCTAAATAGACCAAAGCGAGATTCCATATTACACATGTCATTAAGGAGTTCCATCTGGTGCATCCAAATTGATTTCCAAGCATATGGTATGTTCCATGCAAACCGTGCACCTATCTTGCATCAAGATTAGCACTATCTCTAAACAGACCGAACCGAGCCTCCCCTTGAGCCCCTTCACCTAGGAGTACCAACAGGTGCTTCCAAAATGGTTTCTTAGACTTTGGTGCATTAGGCGCAAACCGTGCACTTATCTTGCACCGAAACTAATACTGTCTCTAAGAACACCAAAGCGAGATTCCATATGACACACGTCATCAAGGAGTTCTATCGAGTATGTCCAAATTAATTTCTAAGCATATGGTACGTTCCATGCAGACCATGCGTCTATGTTGCATCAAGATTAGCACTATCTCCAAATAGACCAAACCGAGCTTTCACTTGAGCCTTTTACCTAGGAGTACCATCGGGTGCGTCCAAAATGGTTTCTTAGCCTATGCTGCATTATGTGCAAACCTTGCACCTATCTTGCACTGAAACTAACACTGTCTCCAAACAGACTGAAGCAAGATTTCGTATGACACACGTCATCTAGGAGTTCCATCATGTGCGTCCAGATTGTTTTCCAAGCATTTGGTATGTTCCATGCAAATCGTGCATCTATCTTGCATCAAGATTAGCATTATCTCCAAACAGATCGAACCGAGCATCCACTTGAGCCCCTTCACCTAGGAGTACCAACAAGTGCGTCCAAAATGGTTTCTTAGACTATGGTGCATTAGGTGCAAACTGTGCACCTATCTTGCACCGAAACTAACAATGTCTCCAAATGGACCGAAGCGAGATTCCATATGACACATGTCATCAAGGAGTTCCATCGGGAGCATCCAAATTGATTTCCAAGCATATGGCATGTTCCATGCAAACCATGCACCTACCTTGCTTAAGGATTAGCACTATCTCCAAACTGACCGAACCAAGCTTCCACTTGAGCCTCTTCACCTAGGAGTACCAAATAGTGCGTCCAAAATGGTTTCTTACACTATGGTGCATTTGGTGTAAACTGTGCACCTATCTTGAACTACAACTTACAATGTCTACAAACGGACCGAAGCAAGATTCCATATGACACACGTCATCTAGGAGTTCCATTGGGTGCGTCCAAATTGATTTCTAAGCATATGGTATGTTCCTTGCAAATCATGCACCTATCTTGCATCAAGATTAGCACTATCTCCAAACCGATCCAACCGAGCTTCCTCTTGAGCCTCTTCACCGAAGTACCAACAGGTCCTTCAAAAATGGTTTCTTAGACTATGGTGCATTAGGCGCAAACCATGCACATATCTTGCACCGAAACTAACACCGTTTCTAAATAGACCAAAGCGAGATTCCATATGACACAAGTCATCAAGGAGTTCCATCGGGAGCATCCAAAATGATTTCCAAGCATATGGCATGTTCCAAGCAAACCAAGCACCTACCTTGCATAAGGATTAGCACTATCTCCAAACTGGCCGGACCAAGCTTCCACTTGAGCCTCTTCACCTAGGAGTACCAAATAGTGCGTCCAAAATGGTTTCTTACACTATGGTGCATTTGGTGTAAACTGTGCACCTATCTTGAACTACAACTTACAATGTCTACAAACGGACCGAAGCAAGATTCCATATGACACACGTCATCTAGGAGTTCCATTGGGTGCGTCCAAATTGATTTCTAAGCATATGGTATGTTCCTTGCAAATCATGCACCTATCTTGCATCAAGATTAGCACTATCTCCAAACCGATCCAACCGAGCTTCCTCTTGAGCCTCTTCACCGAAGTACCAACAGGTGCTTCAAAAATGGTTTCTTAGACTATGGTGCATTAGGCGCAAACCATGCACATATCTTGCACCGAAACTAACACCGTTTCTAAATAGACCAAAGCGAGATTCCATATTACACATGTCATTAAGGAGTTCCATCTGGTGCATCCAAATTGATTTCCAAGCATATGGTATGTTCCATGCAAACCGTGCACCTATCTTGCATCAAGATTAGCACTATCTCTAAACAGACCGAACCGAGCCTCCACTTGAGCCTCTTCACCTAGGAGTACCAACAGGTGCTTCCAAAATGGTTTCTTAGACTTTGGTGCATTAGGCGCAAACCGTGCACTTATCTTGCACCGAAACTAATACTGTCTCTAAGAACACCAAAGCGAGATTCCATATGACACACGTCATCAAGGAGTTCTATCGAGTATGTCCAAATTAATTTCTAAGCATATGGTACGTTCCATGCAGACCATGCGTCTATGTTGCATCAAGATTAGCACTATCTCCAAATAGACCAAACCGAGCTTTCACTTGAGCCTTTTACCTAGGAGTACCATCGGGTGCGTCCAAAATGGTTTCTTAGCCTATGCTGCATTATGTGCAAACCTTGCACCTATCTTGCACTGAAACTAACACTGTCTCCAAACAGACTGAAGCAAGATTTCGTATGACACACGTCATCTAGGAGTTCCATCATGTGCGTCCAGATTGTTTTCCAAGCATTTGGTATGTTCCATGCAAATCGTGCATCTATCTTGCATCAAGATTAGCATTATCTCCAAACAGATCGAACCGAGCATCCACTTGAGCCCCTTCACCTAGGAGTACCAACAAGTGCGTCCAAAATGGTTTCTTAGACTATGGTGCATTAGGTGCAAACTGTGCACCTATCTTGCACCGAAACTAACAATGTCTCCAAATGGACCGAAGCGAGATTCCATATGACACATGTCATCAAGGAGTTCCATCGGGAGCATCCAAATTGATTTCCAAGCATATGGCATGTTCCATGCAAACCATGCACCTACCTTGCATAAGGATTAGCACTATCTCCAAACTGACCGAACCAAGCTTCCACTTGAGCCTCTTCACCTAGGAGTACCAAATAGTGCGTCCAAAATGGTTTCTTACACTATGGTGCATTTGGTGTAAACTGTGCACCTATCTTGAACTACAACTTACAATGTCTACAAACGGACCGAAGCAAGATTCCATATGACACACGTCATCTAGGAGTTCCATTGGGTGCGTCCAAATTGATTTCTAAGCATATGGTATGTTCCTTGCAAATCATGCACCTATCTTGCATCAAGATTAGCACTATCTCCAAACCGATCCAACCGAGCTTCCTCTTGAGCCTCTTCACCGAAGTACCAACAGGTGCTTCAAAAATGGTTTCTTAGACTATGGTGCATTAGGCTCAAACCATGCACATATCTTGCACCGAAACTAACACCGTTTCTAAATAGACCAAAGCGAGATTCCATATTACACATGTCATTAAGGAGTTCCATCTGGTGCATCCAAATTGATTTCCAAGCATATGGTATGTTCCATGCAAACCGTGCACCTATCTTGCATCAAGATTAGCACTATCTCTAAACAGACCGAACCGAGCCTCCGCCTGAGCCTCTTCACCTAGGAGTACCAACAGGTGCTTCCAAAATGGTTTCTTAGACTTTGGTGCATTAGGCGCAAACCGTGCACTTATCTTGCACCGAAACTAATACTGTCTCTAAGAACACCAAAGCGAGATTCCATATGACACACGTCATCAAGGAGTTCTATCGAGTATGTCCAAATTAATTTCTAAGCATATGGTACGTTCCATGCAGACCATGCGTATATGTTGCATCAAGATTAGCACTATCTCCAAATAGACCAAACCGAGCTTTCACTTGAGCCTTTTACCTAGGAGTACCATCGGGTGCGTCCAAAATGGTTTCTTAGCCTATGCTGCATTATGTGCAAACCTTGCACCTATCTTGCACTGAAACTAACACTGTCTCCAAACAGACTGAAGCAAGATTTCGTATGACACACGTCATCTAGGAGTTCCATCATGTGCGTCCAGATTGTTTTCCAAGCATTTGGTATGTTCCATGCAAATCGTGCATCTATCTTGCATCAAGATTAACATTATCTCCAAACAGATCGAACCGAGCATCCACTTGAGCCACTTCACCTAGGAGTACCAACAAGTGCGTCCAAAATGGTTTCTTAGACTATGGTGCATTAGGTGCAAACTGTGCACCTATCTTGCACCGAAACTAACAATGTCTCCAAATGGACCGAAGCGAGATTCCATATGACACATGTCATCAAGGAGTTCCATCGGGAGCATCCAAATTGATTTCCAAGCATATGGCATGTTCCATGCAAACCATGCACCTACCTTGCATAAGGATTAGTACTATCTCCAAACTGACCGAACCAAGCTTCCACTTGAGCCTCTTCACCTAGGAGTACCAAATAATGCGTCCAAAATGGTTTCTTACACTATGGTGCATTTGGTGTAAACTGTGCACCTATCTTGAACTACAACTTACAATGTCTACAAACGGACCGAAGCAAGATTCCATATGACACACGTCATCTAGGAGTTCCATTGGGTGCGTCCAAATTAATTTCTAAGCATATGGTATGTTCCTTGCAAATCATGCACCTATCTTGCATCAAGATTAGCACTATCTCCAAACCGATCCAACCGAGCTTCCTCTTGAGCCTCTTCACCGAAGTACCAACAGGTGCTTCAAAAATGGTTTCTTAGACTATGGTGCATTAGGCGCAAACCATGCACATATCTTGCACCGAAACTAACACCGTTTCTAAATAGACCAAAGCGAGATTCCATATTACACATGTCATTAAGGAGTTCCATCTGGTGCATCCAAATTGATTTCCAAGCATATGGTATGTTCCATGCAAACCGTGCACCTATCTTGCATCAAGATTAGCACTATCTCTAAACAGACCGAACCGAGCCTCCACTTGAGCCTCTTCACCTAGGAGTACCAACAGGTGCTTCCAAAATGGTTTCTTAGACTTTGGTGCATTAGGCGCAAACCGTGCACTTATCTTGCACCGAAACTAATACTGTCTCTAAGAACACCAAAGCGAGATTGCATACGACACACGTCATCAAGGAGTTCTATCGAGTATGTCCAAATTAATTTCTAAGCATATGGTACGTTCCATGCAGACCATGCGTCTATGTTGCATCAAGATTAGCACTATCTCCAAATAGACCAAACCGAGCTTTCACTTGAGCCTTTTACCTAGGAGTACCATCGGGTGCGTCCAAAATGGTTTCTTAGCCTATGCTGCATTATGTGCAAACCTTGCAACTATCTTGCACTGAAACTAACACTGTCTCCAAACAGACTGAAGCAAGATTTCGTATGACACACGTCATCTAGGAGTTCCATCATGTGCGTCCAGATTGTTTTCCAAGCATTTGGTATGTTCCATGCAAATCGTGCATCTATCTTGCATCAAGATTAGCATTATCTCCAAACAGATCGAACCGAGCATCCACTTGAGCCCCTTCACCTAGGAGTACCAACAAGTGCGTCCAGAATGGTTTCTTAGACTATGGTGCATTAGGTGCAAACTGTGCACCTATCTTGCACCGAAACTAACAATGTCTCCAAATGGACCGAAGCGAGATTCCATATGACACATGTCATCAAGGAGTTCCATCGGGAGCATCCAAATTGATTTCCAAGCATATGGCATGTTCCATGCAAACCATGCACCTACCTTGCATAAGGATTAGCACTATCTCCAAACTGACCGAACCAAGCTTCCACTTGAGCCTCTTCACCTAGGAGTACCAAATAGTGCGTCCAAAATGGTTTCTTACACTATGGTGCATTTGGTGTAAACTGTGCACCTATCTTGAACTACAACTTACAATGTCTACAAACGGACCGAAGCAAGATTCCATATGACACACGTCATCTAGGACTTCCATTGGGTGCGTCCAAATTGATTTCTAAGCATATGGTATGTTCCTTGCAAATCATGCACCTATCTTGCATCAAGATTAGCACTATCTCCAAACCGATCCAACCGAGCTTCCTCTTGAGCCTCTTCACCGAAGTACCAACAGGTCCTTCAAAAATGGTTTCTTAGACTATGGTGCATTAGGCGCAAACCATGCACATATCTTGCACCGAAACTAACACCGTTTCTAAATAGACCAAAGCGAGATTCCATATTACACATGTCATTAAGGAGTTCCATCTGGTGCATCCAAATTGATTTCCAAGCATATGGTATGTTCCATGCAAACCGTGCACCTATCTTGCATCAAGATTAGCACTATCTCTAAACAGACCGAACCGAGCCTCCACTTGAGCCCCTTCACCTAGGAGTACCAACAGGTGCTTCCAAAATGGTTTCTTAGACTTTGGTGCATTAGGCGCAAACCGTGTACTTATCTTGCACCGAAACTAATACTGTCTCTAAGAACACCAAAGCGAGATTCCATATGACACACGTCATCAAGGAGTTCTATCGAGTATGTCCAAATTAATTTCTAAGCATATGGTACGTTCCATGCAGACCATGCGTCTATGTTGCATCAAGATTAGCACTATCTCCAAATAGACCAAACCGAGCTTTCACTTGAGCCTTTTACCTAGGAGTACCATCGGGTGCGTCCAAAATGGTTTCTTAGCCTATGCTGCATTTTGTGCAAACCTTGCACCTATCTTGCACTGAAACTAACACTGTCTCCAAACAGACTGAAGCAAGATTTCGTATGACACACGTCATCTAGGAGTTCCATCATGTGCGTCCAGATTGTTTTCCAAGCATTTGGTATGTTCCATGCAAATCGTGCATCTATCTTGCATCAAGATTAGCATTATCTCCAAACAGATCGAACCGAGCATCCACTTGAGCCCCTTCACCTAGGAGTACCAACAAGTGCGTCCAAAATGGTTTCTTAGACTATGGTGCATTAGGTGCAAACTGTGCACCTATCTTGCACCGAAACTAACAATGTCTCCAAATGGACCGAAGCGAGATTCCATATGACACATGTCATCAAGGAGTTCCATCGGGAGCATCCAAATTGATTTCCAAGCATATGGCATGTTCCATGCAAACCATGCACCTACCTTGCATAAGGATTAGCACTATCTCCAAACTGACCGAACCAAGCTTCCACTTGAGCCTCTTCACCTAGGAGTACCAAATAGTGCGTCCAAAATGGTTTCTTACACTATGGTGCATTTGGTGTAAACTGTGCACCTATCTTGAACTACAACTTACAATGTCTACAAACGGACCGAAGCAAGATTCCATATGACACACGTCATCTAGGAGTTCCATTGGGTGCGTCCAAATTGATTTCTAAGCATATGGTATGTTCCTTGCAAATCATGCACCTATCTTGCATCAAGATTAGCACTATCTCCAAACCGATCCAACCGAGCTTCCTCTTGAGCCTCTTCACCGAAGTACCAACAGGTGCTTCAAAAATGGTTTCTTAGACTATGGTGCATTAGGCGCAAACCATGCACATATCTTGCACCGAAACTAACACCGTTTCTAAATAGACCAAAGCGAGATTCCATATTACACATGTCATTAAGGAGTTCCATCTGGTGCATCCAAATTGATTTCCAAGCATATGGTATGTTCCATGCAAACCGTGCACCTATCTTGCATCAAGATTAGCACTATCTCTAAACAGACCGAACCGAGCCTCCACTTGAGCCTCTTCACCTAGGAGTACCAACAGGTGCTTCCAAAATGGTTTCTTAGACTTTGGTGCATTAGGCGCAAACCGTGCACTTATCTTGCACCGAAACTAATACTGTCTCTAAGAACACCAAAGCGAGATTCCATATGACACACGTCATCAAGGAGTTCTATCGAGTACGTCCAAATTAATTTCTAAGCATATGGTACGTTCCATGCAGACCATGCGTCTATGTTGCATCAAGATTAGCACTATCTCCAAATAGACCAAACCGAGCTTTCACTTGAGCCTTTTACCTAGGAGTACCATCGGGTGCGTCCAAAATGGTTTCTTAGCCTATGCTGCATTATGTGCAAACCTTGCACCTATCTTGCACTGAAACTAACACTGTCTCCAAACAGACTGAAGCAAGATTTCGTATGACACACGTCATCTAGGAGTTCCATCATGTGCGTCCAGATTGTTTTCCAAGCATTTGGTATGTTCCATGCAAATCGTGCATCTATCTTGCATCAAGATTAGCATTATCTCCAAACAGATCGAACCGAGCATCCACTTGAGCCCCTTCACCTAGGAGTACCAACAAGTGCGTCCAAAATGGTTTCTTAGACTATGGTGCATTAGGTGCAAACTGTGCACCTATCTTGCACCGAAACTAACAATGTCTCCAAATGGACCGAAGCGAGATTCCATATGACACATGTCATCAAGGAGTTCCATCGGGAGCATCCAAATTGATTTCCAAGCATATGGCATGTTCCATGCAAACCATGCACCTACCTTGCATAAGGATTAGCACTATCTCCAAACTGACCGAACCAAGCTTCCACTTGAGCCTCTTCACCTAGGAGTACCAAATAGTGCGTCCAAAATGGTTTCTTACACTATGGTGCATTTGGTGTAAACTGTGCACCTATCTTGAACTACAACTTACAATGTCTACAAACGGACCGAAGCAAGATTCCATATGACACACGTCATCTAGGAGTTCCATTGGTTGCGTCCAAATTGATTTCTAAGCATATGGTATGTTCATTGCAAATCATGCACCTATCTTGCATCAAGATTAGCACTATCTCCAAACCGATCCAACCGAGCTTCCTCTTGAGCCTCTTCACCGAAGTACCAACAGGTGCTTCAAAAATGGTTTCTTAGACTATGGTGCATTAGGCGCAAACCATGCACATATCTTGCACCGAAACAAACACCGTTTCTGAATAGACCAAAGCGAGATTCCATATTACACATGTCATTAAGGAGTTCCATCTGGTGCATCCAAATTGATTTCCAAGCATATGGTATGTTCCATGCAAACCGTGCACCTATCTTGCATCAAGATTAGCACTATCTCTAAACAGACCGAACCGAGCCTCCGCTTGAGCCTCTTCACCTAGGAGTACCAACAGGTGCTTCCAAAATGGTTTCTTAGACTTTGGTGCATTAGGCGCAAACCGTGCAATTATCTTGCACCGAAACTAATACTGTCTCTAAGAACACCAAAGCGAGATTCCATACGACACACGTCATCAAGGAGTTCTATCGAGTATGTCCAAATTAATTTCTAAGCGTCTATGTTGCATCAAGATTAGCACTATCTCCAAATAGACCAAACCGAGCTTTCACTTGAGCCTTTTACCTAGGAGTACCATCGGGTGCGTCCAAAATGGTTTCTTAGCTTATGCTGCATTATGTGCAAACCTTGCACCTATCTTGCACTGAAACTAACACTGTCTCCAAACAGACTGAAGCAAGATTTCGTATGACACACGTCATCTAGGAGTTCCATCATGTGCGTCCAGATTGTTTTCCAAGCATTTGGTATGTTCCATGCAAATCGTGCATCTATCTTGCATCAAGATTAGCATTATCTCCAAACAGATCGAACCGAGCATCCACTTGAGCCCCTTCACCTAGGAGTACCAACAAGTGCGTCCAAAATGGTTTCTTAGACTATGGTGTATTAGGTGCAAACTGTGCACCTATCTTGCACCGAAACTAACAATGTCTCCAAATGGACCGAAGCGAGATTCCATATGACACATGTCATCAAGGAGTTCCATCGGGAGCATCCAAATTGATTTCCAAGCATATGGCATGTTCCATGCAAACCATGCACCTACCTTGCATAAGGATTAGCACTATCTCCAAACTGACCGAACCAAGCTTCCACTTGAGCCTCTTCACCTAGGAGTACCAAATAGTGCGTCCAAAATGGTTTCTTACACTATGGTGCATTTGGTGTAAACTGTGCACCTATCTTGAACTACAACTTACAATGTCTACAAACGGACCGAAGCAAGATTCCATATGACACACGTCATCTAGGAGTTCCATTGGGTGCGTCCAAATTGATTTCTAAGCATATGGTATGTTCCTTGCAAATCATGCACCTATCTTGCATCAAGATTAGCACTATCTCCAAACCGATCCAACCGAGCTTCCTCTTGAGCCTCTTCACCGAAGTACCAACAGGTGCTTCAAAAATGGTTTCTTAGACTATGGTGCATTAGGCGCAAACCATGCACATATCTTGCACCGAAACTAACACCGTTTCTAAATAGACCAAAGCGAGATTCCATATTACACATGTCATTAAGGAGTTCCATCTGGTGCATCCAAATTGATTTCCAAGCATATGGTATGTTCCATGCAAACCGTGCACCTATCTTGCATCAAGATTAGCACTATCTCTAAACAGACCGAACCGAGCCTCCACTTGAGCCTCTTCACCTAGGTGTACCAACAGGTGCTTCCAAAATGGTTTCTTAGACTTTGGTGCATTAGGCGCAAACCGTGCACTTATCTTGCACCGAAACTAATACTGTCTCTATGAACACCAAAGCGAGATTCCATACGACACACGTCATCAACGAGTTCTATCGAGTATGTCCAAATTAATTTCTAAGCATATGGTACGTTCCATGCAGACCATGCGTCTATGTTGCATCAAGATTAGCACTATCTCCAAATAGACCAAACCGAGCTTTCACTTGAGCCTTTTACCTAGGAGTACCATCGGGTGCGTCCAAAATGGTTTCTTAGCCTATGCTGCATTATGTGCAAACCTTGCACCTATCTTGCACTGAAACTAACACTGTCTCCAAACAGACTGAAGCAAGATTTCGTATGACACACGTCATCTAGGAGTTCCATCATGTGCGTCCAGATTGTTTTCCAAGCATTTGGTATGTTCCATGCAAATCGTGCATCTATCTTGCATCAAGATTAGCATTATCTCCAAACAGATCGAACCGAGCATCCACTTGAGCCCCTTCACCTAGGAGTACCAACAAGTGCGTCCAAAATGGTTTCTTAGACTATGGTGTATTAGGTGCAAACTGTGCACCTATCTTGCACCGAAACTAACAATGTCTCCAAATGGACCGAAGCGAGATTCCATATGACACATGTCATCAAGGAGTTACATCGGGAGCATCCAAATTGATTTCCAAGCATATGGCATGTTCCATGCAAACCATGCACCTACCTTGCTTAAGGATTAGCACTATCTCCAAACTGACCGAACCAAGCTTCCACTTGAGCCTCTTCACCTAGGAGTACCAAATAGTGCGTCCAAAATGGTTTCTTACACTATGGTGCATTTGGTGTAAACTGTGCACCTATCTTGAACTACAACTTACAATGTCTACAAACGGACCGAAGCAAGATTCCATATGACACACGTCATCTAGGAGTTCCATTGGGTGCGTCCAAATTGATTTCTAAGCATATGGTATGTTCCTTGCAAATCATGCACCTATCTTGCATCAAGATTAGCACTATCTCCAAACCGATCCAACCGAGCTTCCTCTTGAGCCTCTTCACCGAAGTACCAACAGGTGCTTCAAAAATGGTTTCTTAGACTATGGTGCATTAGGCGCAAACCATGCACATATCTTGCACCGAAACTAACACCGTTTCTAAATAGACCAAAGCGAGATTCCATATTACACATGTCATTAAGGAGTTCCATCTGGTGCATCCAAATTGATTTCCAAGCATATGGTATGTTCCATGCAAACCGTGCACCTATCTTGCATCAAGATTAGCACTATCTCTAAACAGACCGAACCGAGCCTCCACTTGAGCCTCTTCACCTAGGAGTACCAACAGGTGCTTCCAAAATGGTTTCTTAGACTTTGGTGCATTAGGCGCGAACCGTGCACTTATCTTGCACCGAAACTAATACTGTCTCTAAGAACACCAAAGCGAGATTCCATATGACACACGTCATCAAGGAGTTCTATCGAGTATGTCCAAATTAATTTCTAAGCATATGGTACGTTCCATGCAGACCATGCGTCTATGTTGCATCAAGATTAGCACTATCTCCAAATAGACCAAACCGAGCTTTCACTTGAGCCTTTTACCTAGGAGTACCATCGGGTGCGTCCAAAACGGTTTCTTAGCCTATGCTGCATTATGTGCAAACCTTGCACCTATCTTGCACTGAAACTAACACTGTCTCCAAACAGACTGAAGCAAGATTTCGTATGACACACGTCATCTAGGAGTTCCATCATGTGCGTCCAGATTGTTTTCCAAGCATTTGGTATGTTCCATGCAAATCGTGCATCTATCTTGCGTCAAGATTAGCATTATCTCCAAACAGATCGAACCGAGCATCCACTTGAGCCCCTTCACCTAGGAGTACCAACAAGTGCGTCCAAAATGGTTTCTTAGACTATGGTGCATTAGGTGCAAACTGTGCACCTATCTTGCACCGAAACTAACAATGTCTCCAAATGGACCGAAGCGAGATTCCATATGACACATGTCATCAAGGAGTTCCATCGGGAGCATCCAAATTGATTTCCAAGCATATGGCATGTTCCATGCAAACCATGCACCTACCTTGCATAAGGATTAGCACTATCTCCAAACTGACCGAACCAAGCTTCCACTTGAGCCTCTTCACCTAGGAGTACCAAATAGTGCGTCCAAAATGGTTTCTTACACTATGGTGCATTTGGTGTAAACTGTGCACCTATCTTGAACTACAACTTACAATGTCTACAAACGGACCGAAGCAAGATTCCATATGACACACGTCATCTAGGAGTTCCATTGGGTGCGTCCAAATTGATTTCTAAGCATATGGTATGTTCCTTGCAAATCATGCACCTATCTTGCATCAAGATTAGCACTATCTCCAAACCGATCCAACCGAGCTTCCTCTTGAGCCTCTTCACCGAAGTACCAACAGGTGCTTCAAAAATGGTTTCTTAGACTATGGTGCATTAGGCGCAAACCATGCACATATCTTGCACCGAAACTAACACCGTTTCTAAATAGACCAAAGCGAGATTCCATATTACACAAGTCATTAAGGAGTTCCATCTGGTGCATCCAAATTGATTTCCAAGCATATGGTATGTTCCATGCAAACCGTGCACCTATCTTGCATCAAGATTAGCACTATCTCTAAACAGACCGAACCGAGCCTCCACTTGAGCCTCTTCACCTAGGAGTACCAACAGGTGCTTCCAAAATGGTTTCTTAGACTTTGGTGCATTAGGCGCAAACCGTGCACTTATCTTGCACCGAAACTAATACTGTCTCTAAGAACACCAAAGCGAGATTCCATACGACACACGTCATCAAGGAGTTCTATCGAGTATGTCCAAATTAATTTCTAAGCATATGGTACGTTCCATGCAGACCATGCGTCTATGTTGCATCAAGATTAGCACTATCTCCAAATAGACCAAACCGAGCTTTCACTTGAGCCTTTTACCTAGGAGTACCATCGGGTGCGTCCAAAATGGTTTCTTAGCCTATGCTGCATTATGTGCAAACCTTGCACCTATCTTGCACTGAAACTAACACTGTCTCCAAACAGACTGAAGCAAGATTTCGTATGACACACGTCATCTAGGAGTTCCATCATGTGCGTCCAGATTGTTTTCCAAGCATTTGGTATGTTCCATGCAAATCGTGCATCTATCTTGCATCAAGATTAGCATTATCTCCAAACAGATCGAACCGAGCATCCACTTGAGCCCCTTCACCTAGGAGTACCAACAAGTGCGTCCAAAATGGTTTCTTAGACTATGGTGCATTAGGTGCAAACTGTGCACCTATCTTGCACCGAAACTACAATTCTCCAATGACCAAGCG
>NW_018396425.1:153021-155742 GCF_000003195.3 Sorghum bicolor | reverse complement strand
AAATAGACCAAAGCGAGATTCCATATTACACATGTCATTAAGGAGTTCCATCTGGTGCATCCAAATTGATTTCCAAGCATATGGTATGTTGCAGGCAAACCGTGCACCTATCTTGCATCAAGATTAGCACTATCTCTAAACAGACCGAACCGAGCCTCCACTTGAGCCTCTTCACCTAGGAGTACCAACAGGTGCTTCCAAAATGGTTTCTTAGACTTTGGTGCATTAGGCGCAAACCGTGCACTTATCTTGCACCGAAACTAATACTGTCTCTAAGAACACCAAAGCGAGATTCCATATGACACACGTCATCAAGGAGTTCTATCGAGTATGTCCAAATAAATTTCTAAGCATATGGTACGTTCCATGCAGACCATGCGTCTATGTTGCATCAAGATTAGCACTATCTCCAAATAGACCAAACCGAGCTTTCACTTGAGCCTTTTACCTAGGAGTACCATCGGGTGCGTCCAAAATGGTTTCTTAGCCTATGCTGCATTATGTGCAAACCTTGCACCTATCTTGCACTGAAACTAACACTGTCTCCAAACAGACTGAAGCAAGATTTCGTATGACACACGTTGTCGACGAAAGCTGGTCGGCAGTCTACCTTGGGGTATGCCCACGGTAGTAGTTTATCGGTAGACGGTGCGCAAACTACGAACTCGATGGTGACGCAAGACACGGACAAGCTTTTTATCCAGGTTCAGCCGCCGAGTTGGCGTAATACCTACGTCCTGCGTCTGGTTGTATTGATTTGTGCTGAGAGAATATGATGTGTCCTAGGGGGGTCCCTTGCCCCTCCTTATATAGTCCGGAGGGCAGGGTTACAGATCTGGAAACTAATCCTAGTCGGTTACAATTGCCATGGATAATTCGACATCAATTCCTATTCTAACCGACTAGAATCCTGCTTGATCTCCACATCTTGTTTCCTTGCGCGAAACTCCAGGTTGTCGGATCAAGCCTTGAACTCGTCTCGTAATGGGCCAAGCCTCCTGGCCCAAGTCTAGCCGTAAGGGTATAGGGGTTTGTACCCCCACAGCTAGTCCCCGAGCACCATGTATTGTGATGTAACATGCCGTCTTGAGCTTCTTCGATCAGTGAGGCTTGACGTCTTCAATAAGCAGGAAAGTCGCCCGAACAGTTGCAACGGTATTTTGACCAACTCAAAAGACAGTTGATCAACATTGACATCGAAGAAGCAGGTTGTTCGAAGAATGCATTGTGCTCTTGATTAAAAAAAAATTTCTTTCTTGGTGAAGTGTGCCCACTTTACTTTTCCAAAAAAGTATAGTCTTTTAAAAAGCAAGCATATTCACCGCAAGGTGAAGTGTGCCCACTTAGTCCCCGAGCCTGGTAGTAGGTGACGTAGGCACGTGGTGCCAGGGTCAAAAGAAAATTCCCCAAAGTAGTTTTGAGACTGAGATGCATCGCAAGATGCATCGTACCGATGTAGTCCCCGAGCTTGCTGGAAGGCGAAGTATGAGCCTTGTAGCAAGGTCTAAAAAATTGATTTTACCAGTCCCCGAGCATATCATGCTCGTCTGCGATTGAATAGACTAATTGACCAGTCTCCGAGCATATCACGCTCGGTGGTCGGTACGTGCCTTAAAGCCTTGAACCGATAGACTGAGCGACCAGTCCCCGAGCGTCGAGTACTCGGTGGTCGGTACAGTCCTTGAGGTTCCAAGATGATAGACTGGGCGACCAGTCCCCGAGCGTCGAGTACTCGGTGGTCGATGCAGTCCTTGAAGTTCCGAGCTGATAAACTGGGCGACCAGTCCCCGAGCGTCGAGTGCTCGGTGGTCGGTGCAGTCCTTGGATTGCTGACTCACTGGCGTATGTGTCTTCTTACTTTTGAAAAAGTCTTTCCCATTAAAATTGACATGACGGGGTCTCCTGACGATATGTCAGACGGATGCATGAAAAGCCGCGCCTGGCAACTGTACAACCGCTCTTTGCATGGTTTGAGAAAAGGAAACCATCAATTGGTACGAAAACTCCGCCGCATTAATTGCCTATAATCATTGTAAACTGAAACGCCGCGTCCGCCGCATGGCCTGCCCACTTCCCGAGAATACAGGAAGTGGGAGAGGTGGGGTCGCGGGTTTATAAGGGCCTAATAGGACCTCCTGTACCGCTTCTCCTGCAATTGCCGTCAAATCTTCCGCTCTCATCTTCTCCAATCTCCTGCACTTTCCTAGCCCAGCGCGCACTCGCACCTCTAATGGCGAAGAGCGATTCCAGGAAGAGGGCCGAACTGATGGCCAAGGAGTGGAAAAAATCTCGCAGCACCACAAAGTCTCTTGGTGACCTCGTCGACATGGGGCTTCTGCACGACGCAGAGCTCGGCGGCTGGAGGGCGCCGGAAGGGGAGAGCTACCCCGACCCTCGCGCCGGTGAGATCGTCGTTTTTGAAGACTTCATCAAGAGAGGCTTTGGTGTTCCTGTTCATCCCTTTCTACAGGGTCTTCTTTTGTACTATGAGATCGGGATTTGCAATCTGCACCCGAACTCGATTCTCCTTATTTCCACCTTCATCCATCTGTGCGAGGCCTATGTTGGCATAGAGCCGCACTTTGATCTTTTCCGGTACCTTTTCTGTCTGAGGAAGAAGGGAGCAGTTGGAGGCTCCAAGGTTGCAGGTGGAGTATACCTCAACCTTCGTGATGGGATGAAGAACCGCTACCTACACTGCCCATGGTTCGAGGGCCAAGT
>NW_018396425.1:150943-152921 GCF_000003195.3 Sorghum bicolor | reverse complement strand
GACTGTGCACCTATCTTGAACTACAACTTACAATGTCTACAAACGGACGGAAGCAAGATTCCATATGACACACGTCATCTAGGAGTTCCATTGGGTGCGTCCAAATTGATTTCTAAGCATATGGTATGTTCCTTGCAAATCATGCACCTATCTTGCATCAAGATTAGCACTATCTCCAAACCGATCCAACCGAGCTTCCTCTTGAGCCTCTTCACCGAAGTACCAACAGGTGCTTCAAAAATGGTTTCTTAGACTATGGTGCATTAGGCGCAAACCATGCACATATCTTGCACCGAAACTAACACCGTTTCTAAATAGACCAAAGCGAGATTCCATATTACACATGTCATTAAGGAGTTCCATCTGGTGCATCCAAATTGATTTCCAAGCATATGGTATGTTCCATGCAAACCGTGCACCTATCTTGCATCAAGATTAGCACTATCTCTAAACAGACCGAACCGAGCCTCCACTTGAGCCCCTTCACCTAGGAGTACCAACAGGTGCTTCCAAAATGGTTTCTTAGACTTTGGTGCATTAGGCGCAAACCGTGCACTTATCTTGCACCGAAACTAATACTGTCTCTAAGAACACCAAAGCGAGATTCCATATGACACACGTCATCAAGGAGTTCTATCGAGTATGTCCAAATTAATTTCTAAGCATATGGTACGTTCCATGCAGACCATGCGTCTATGTTGCATCAAGATTAGCACTATCTCCAAATAGACCAAACCGAGCTTTCACTTGAGCCTTTTACCTAGGAGTACCATCGGGTGCGTCCAAAATGGTTTCTTAGCCTATGCTGCATTATGTGCAAACCTTGCACCTATCTTGCACTGAAACTAACACTGTCTCCAAACAGACTGAAGCAAGATTTCGTATGACACACGTCATCTAGGAGTTCCATCATGTGCGTCCAGATTGTTTTCCAAGCATTTGGTATGTTCCATGCAAATCGTGCATCTATCTTGCATCAAGATTAGCATTATCTCCAAACAGATCGAACCGAGCATCCACTTGAGCCCCTTCACCTAGGAGTACCAACAAGTGCGTCCAAAATGGTTTCTTAGACTATGGTGCATTAGGTGCAAACTGTGCACCTATCTTGCACCGAAACTAACAATGTCTCCAAATGGACCGAAGCGAGATTCCATATGACACATGTCATCAAGGAGTTCCATCGGGAGCATCCAAATTGATTTCCAAGCATATGGCATGTTCCATGCAAACCATGCACCTACCTTGCATAAGGATTAGCACTATCTCCAAACTGACCGAACCAAGCTTCCACTTGAGCCTCTTCACCTAGGAGTACCAAATAGTGCGTCCAAAATGGTTTCTTACACTATGGTGCATTTGGTGTAAACTGTGCACCTATCTTGAACTACAACTTACAATGTCTACAAACGGACCGAAGCAAGATTCCATATGACACACGTCATCTAGGAGTTCCATTGGGTGCGTCCAAATTGATTTCTAAGCATATGGTATGTTCCTTGCAAATCATGCACCTATCTTGCATCAAGATTAGCACTATCTCCAAACCGATCCAACCGAGCTTCCTCTTGAGCCTCTTCACCGAAGTACCAACAGGTGCTTCAAAAATGGTTTCTTAGACTATGGTGCATTAGGCGCAAACCATGCACATATCTTGCACCAAAACTAACACCGTTTCTAAATAGACCAAAGCGAGATTCCATATTACACATGTCATTAAGGAGTTCCATCTGGTGCATCCAAATTGATTTCCAAGCATATGGTATGTTCCATGCAAACCGTGCACCTATCTTGCATCAAGATTAGCACTATCTCTAAACAGACCGAACCGAGCCTCCACTTGAGCCTCTTCACCTAGGAGTACCAACAGGTGCTTCCAAAATGGTTTCTTAGACTTTGGTGCATTAGGCGCAAACCGTGCACTTATCTTGCACCGAAACTGCTATGATCTAGCCCCGTTCGAGGTGTTGTGCCATAC
>NW_018396425.1:144358-149762 GCF_000003195.3 Sorghum bicolor | reverse complement strand
GCTTGCTTGCCACCGATTTGCGCAGATCCCCCACTTGAGCCTCTTCACCTAGGAGTACCAAATAGTGTGTCCAAAATGGTTTCTTACACTATGGTGCATTTGGTGTAAACTGTGCACCTATCTTGAACTACAACTTACAATGTCTACAAACGGACCGAAGCAAGATTCCATATGACACACGTCATCTAGGAGTTCCATTGGGTGCGTCCAAATTGATTTCTAAGCATATGGTATGTTCCTTGCAAATCATGCACCTATCTTGCATCAAGATTAGCACTATCTCCAAACCGATCCAACCGAGCTTCCTCTTGAGCCTCTTCACCGAAGTACCAACAGGTGCTTCAAAAATGGTTTCTTAGACTATGGTGCATTAGGCGCAAACCATGCACATATCTTGCACCAAAACTAACACCGTTTCTAAATAGACCAAAGCGAGATTCCATATTACACATGTCATTAAGGAGTTCCATCTGGTGCATCCAAATTGATTTCCAAGCATATGGTATGTTCCATGCAAACCGTGCACCTATCTTGCATCAAGATTAGCACTATCTCTAAACAGACCGAACCGAGCCTCCACTTGAGCCTCTTCACCTAGGAGTATCAACAGGTGCTTCCAAAATGGTTTCTTAGACTTTGGTGCATTAGGCGCAAACCGTGCACTTATCTTGCACCGAAACTAATACTGTCTCTAAGAACACCAAAGCGAGATTCCATATGACACACGTCATCAAGGAGTTCTATCGAGTATGTCCAAATTAATTTCTAAGCATATGGTACGTTCCATGCAGACCATGCGTCTATGTTGCATCAAGATTAGCACTATCTCCAAATAGACCAGACCGAGCTTTCACTTGAGCCTTTTACCTAGGAGTACCATCGGGTGCGTCCAAAATGGTTTCTTAGCCTATGCTGCATTATGTGCAAACCTTGCACCAATCTTGCACTGAAACTAACACTGTCTCCAAACAGACTGAAGCAAGATTTCGTATGACACACGTCATCTAGGAGTTCCATCATGTGCGTCCAGATTGTTTTCCAAGCATTTGGTATGTTCCATGCAAATCGTGCATCTATCTTGCATCAAGATTAGCATTATCTCCAAACAGATCGAACCGAGCATCCACTTGAGCCCCTTCACCTAGGAGTACCAACAAGTGCGTCCAAAATGGTTTCTTAGACTATGGTGCATTAGGTGCAAACACCTATCTTGCACCGAAACTAACAATGTCTCCAAATGGACTGAAGCGAGATTCCATATGGCACATGTCATCAAGGAGTTCCATCGGGAGCATCCAAATTGATTTCCAAGCACATGGCATGTTCCATGCAAACCATGCACCTACCTTGCATAAGGATTAGCACTATCTCCAAACTGACCGAACCAAGCTTCCCCTTGAGCCTCTTCACCTAGGAGTACCAAATAGTGCGTCCAAAATGGTTTCTTACACTATGGTGCATTTGGTGTAAACTGTGCACCTATCTTGCCCTACAACTTACAATGTCTACAAACGGACCGAAGCAAGATTCCATATGACACACGTCATCTAGGAGTTCCATTGGGTGCGTCCAAATTGATTTCTAAGCATATGGTATGTTCCTTGCAAATCATGCACCTATCTTGCATCAAGATTAGCACTATCTCCAAACCGATCCAACCGAGCTTCCTCTTGAGCCTCTTCACCGAAGTACCAACAGGTGCTTCAAAAATGGTTTCTTAGACTATGGTGCATTAGGCGCAAACCATGCACATATCTTGCACCGAAACTAACACCGTTTCTAAATAGACCAAAGCGAGATTCCATATTACACATGTCATTAGGGAGTTCCATCTGGTGCATCCAAATTGATTTCCAAGCATATGGTATGTTCCATGCAAACCGTGCACCTATCTTGCATCAAGATTAGCACTATCTCTAAACAGACCGAACCGAGCCTCCACTTGAGCCTCTTCACCTAGGAGTACCAACAGGTGCTTCCAAAATGGTTTCTTAGACTTTGGTGCATTAGGCGCAAACCGTGCACTTATCTTGCACCGAAACTAATACTGTCTCTAAGAACACCAAAGCGAGATTCCATATGACACACGTCATCAAGGAGTTCTATCGAGTATGTCCAAATTAATTTCTAAGCATATGGTACGTTCCATGCAGACCATGCGTCTATGTTGCATCAAGATTAGCACTATCTCCAAATAGACCAAACCGAGCTTTCACTTGAGCCTTTTACCTAGGAGTACCATCGGGTGCGTCCAAAATGGTTTCTTAGCCTATGCTGCATTATGTGCAAACCTTGCACCTATCTTGCACTGAAACTAACACTGTCTCCAAACAGACTGAAGCAAGATTTCGTATGACACACGTCATCTAGGAGTTCCATCATGTGCGTCCAGATTGTTTTCCAAGCATTTGGTATGTTCCATGCAAATCGTGCATCTATCTTGCATCAAGATTAGCATTATCTCCAAACAGATCGAACCGAGCATCCACTTGAGCCCCTTCACCTAGGAGTACCAACAAGTGCGTCCAAAATGGTTTCTTAGACTATGGTGCATTAGGTGCAAACTGTGCACCTATCTTGCACCGAAACTAACAATGTCTCCAAATGGACCGAAGCGAGATTCCATATGACACATGTCATCAAGGAGTTCCATCGGGAGCATCCAAATTGATTTCCAAGCATATGGCATGTTCCATGCAAACCATGCACCTACCTTGCTTAAGGATTAGCACTATCTCCAAACTGACCGAACCAAGCTTCCACTTGAGCCTCTTCACCTAGGAGTACCAAATAGTGCGTCCAAAATGGTTTCTTACACTATGGTGCATTTGGTGTAAACTGTGCACCTATCTTGAACTACAACTTACAATG
Source organism: Sorghum bicolor (assembly GCF_000003195.3). Lineage (NCBI taxonomy): Eukaryota > Viridiplantae > Streptophyta > Magnoliopsida > Poales > Poaceae > Sorghum > Sorghum bicolor. The sequence goes on along the minus strand of NW_018396425.1, from coordinate 146,891 downwards.
TCTACAAACGGACCGAAGCAAGATTCCATATGACACACGTCATCTAGGAGTTCCATTGGGTGCGTCCAAATTGATTTCTAAGCATATGGTATGTTCCTTGCAAATCATGCACCTATCTTGCATCAAGATTAGCACTATCTCCAAACCGATCCAACCGAGCTTCCTCTTGAGCCTCTTCACCGAAGTACCAACAGGTGCTTCAAAAATGGTTTCTTAGACTATGGTGCATTAGGCGCAAACCATGCACATATCTTGCACCGAAACTAACACCGTTTCTAAATAGACCAAAGCGAGATTCCATATTACACATGTCATTAAGGAGTTCCATCTGGTGCATCCAAATTGATTTCCAAGCATATGGTATGTTCCATGCAAACCGTGCACCTATCTTGCATCAAGATTAGCACTATCTCTAAACAGACCGAACCGAGCCTCCACTTGAGCCCCTTCACCTAGGAGTACCAACAGGTGCTTCCAAAATGGTTTCTTAGACTTTGGTGCATTAGGCGCAAACCGTGCACTTATCTTGCACCGAAACTAATACTGTCTCTAAGAACACCAAAGCGAGATTCCATATGACACACGTCATCAAGGAGTTCTATCGAGTATGTCCAAATTAATTTCTAAGCATATGGTACGTTCCATGCAGACCATGCGTCTATGTTGCATCAAGATTAGCACTATCTCCAAATAGACCAAACCGAGCTTTCACTTGAGCCTTTTACCTAGGAGTACCATCGGGTGCGTCCAAAATGGTTTCTTAGCCTATGCTGCATTATGTGCAAACCTTGCACCTATCTTGCACTGAAACTAACACTGTCTCCAAACAGACTGAAGCAAGATTTCGTATGACACACGTCATCTAGGAGTTCCATCATGTGCGTCCAGATTGTTTTCCAAGCATTTGGTATGTTCCATGCAAACTGTGCACCTACCTTGCATCAAGATTAGCACTATCTCCAAACAGATCGAACCGAGCATCCACTTGAGCCCCTTCACCTAGGAGTACCAACAAGTGCGTCCAAAATGGTTTCTTAGACTATGGTGCATTAGGTGCAAACTGTGCACCTATCTTGCACCGAAACTAACAATGTCTCCAAATGGACCGAAGCGAGATTCCATATGACACATGTCATCAAGGAGTTCCATCGGGAGCATCCAAATTGATTTCCAAGCATATGGCATGTTCCATGCAAACCATGCACCTACCTTGCATAAGGATTAGCACTATCTCCAAACTGACCGAACCAAGCTTCCACTTGAGCCTCTTCACCTAGGAGTACCAAATAGTGCGTCCAAAATGGTTTCTTACACTATGGTGCATTTGGTGTAAACTGTGCACCTATCTTGAACTACAACTTACGATGTCTACAAACGGACCGAAGCAAGATTCCATATGACACACGTCATCTAGGAGTTCCATTGGGTGCGTCCAAATTGATTTCTAAGCATATGGTATGTTCCTTGCAAATCATGCACCTATCTTGCATCAAGATTAGCACTATCTCCAAACCGATCCAACCGAGCTTCCTCTTGAGCCTCTTCACCGAAGTACCAATAGGTGCTTCAAAAATGGTTTCTTAGACTATGGTGCATTAGGCGCAAACCATGCACATATCTTGCACCGAAACTAACACCGTTTCTAAATAGACCAAAGCGAGATTCCATATTACACATGTCATTAAGGAGTTCCATCTGGTGCATCCAAATTGATTTCCAAGGATATGGTATGTTCCATGCAAACCGTGCACCTATCTTGCATCAAGATTAGCACTATCTCTAAACAGACCGAACCGAGCCTCCACTTGAGCCTCTTCACCTAGGAGTACAAACAGGTGCTTCCAAAATGGTTTCTTAGACTTTGGTGCATTAGGAGCAAACCGTGCACTTATCTTGCACCGAAACTAATACTGTCTCTAAGAACACCAAAGCGAGATTCCATATGACACACGTCATCAAGGAGTTCTATCGAGTATGTCCAAATTAATTTCTAAGCATATGGTACGTTCCATGCAGACCATGCGTCTATGTTGCATCAAGATTAGCACTATCTCCAAATAGACCAAACCGAGCTTTCACTTGAGCCTTTTACCTAGGAGTACCATCGGGTGCGTCCAAAATGGTTTCTTAGCCTATGCTGCATTATGTGCAAACCTTGCACCTATCTTGCACTGAAACTAACACTGTCTCCAAACAGACTGAAGCAAGATTTCGTATGACACACGTCATCTAGGAGTTCCATCATGTGCGTCCAGATTGTTTTCCAAGCATTTGGTATGTTCCATGCAAATCGTGCATCTATCTTGCATCAAGATTAGCATTATCTCCAAACAGATCGAACCGAGCATCCACTTGAGCCCCTTCACCTAGGAGTACCAACAAGTGCGTCCAAAATGGTTTCTTAGACTATGGTGCATTAGGTGCAAACACCTATCTTGCACCGAAACTAACAATGTCTCCAAATGGACCGAAGCGAGCCACCATATGGCACATGTCATCAAGGAGTTCCATCGGGAGCATCCAAATTGTGGGA